>NC_081405.1:189512568-189622568 GCF_030272615.1 Cryptomeria japonica
AGAGATCAGAAGGTTGCTTCTCTAATTGACAGAAGGATTCTCTCAAGCCCTCTTGAATACTATCTGGACAGGGAACCATTATCATCCCCATTATTGTAACTTAGACTATTCTAGATAGGGAACCATTATTATCCCCATTATTGTAACTTAAATTTCATTTTTTCTTCTGATCCTTACAGGATCTGGGCTAGACTGGAGGTTTTCTTTCCTCCATTCTTTCTTGCCTTTTATTGATAAAAAAAAATTAAAAAAATATAATTATAATATTAAGTAGATATATAAATAAAATTTAAATTTTCATTTTTTTTTTTTAATTTAACAAATAAAAATTTGCAAATTTAATTTTTTTATAAGTTAATAAACAAATTACATAATAGATGGTATTCAAGCTTTATAAAGTCCATGAATAATTGTAATTTTTTTTATGGATTAAATCATTTGTACTTTTTAATGATTTTTTTTTTTAATCAGACTTAGTGATCTATTATCAAGAACAAGAAAAAATGAAATAAAAATGCATATAAATCCTTATAACTTGAAAAAGTAACATTTTAATGTAAATATTTTTAATCAAATGCATTCCACATGAACAAGTCCTAACAAATTAATCACACACTAATATTAAAAACATTAAATTAAAATATACAAATAATTAATTTAAAAAAAACTAATAATTTTGAAAATGAAAAATTATAATTGAAATATGTTAGTGTAAAGCAAGAATACCTATAATTTAAATTATTACAAAATTGTAATTGAATACAAAATATAGAAACTAACATTTTAATGTAAAAAAATCTAAAAAAATACAATCAAACATGAACAAATTTTAATAAATTTAAAACATACTAAAATGAATAAAAACATTAAATTAATATAAAATGTGTTTTTGAGAAAACTTATAATCTCAATAAAAAAAATTTATAATTTAATCATCAGTAAATAATAAAAATTCCTTAACATAATAAAGAATAAATAATTCATTATATGTAATAAAAAAAAGACATATTGAAATAGTTGAAATCAAACAAAGAAAATATAATAAACTAAGACTAGTATATCTATCTTTAAAAATTATATTAAAGACTCAATAAATTTATAATTAAGATATCTTAAATAGTTTGAAAGGGAAAATATCTATTAATAACTAAAACTGTGATACATGAATAAAATGAAAAGGTTGAAATTATTAACCTATAATAAAACATGATGTTAAAAAACATGAGGACATTTATAAATGAATAGAAGTACTCTCTAGTAAAATATGATAGAATAGGGAGTGTAATATCATAACACTATGGTGTTACTAAAAGACAAGAAAAAATATAGAAAATCTAAAAATCTTTATTTAAACATATTAAAATCTCTCTTAGTAATTTTACACAATCTAACCTACCAATGCACATGTTAAAAAAAGTTAATTTGATAATAAAGTGAAAAGAACAATAACCAAAAATTATGATATAAACTGAAGTTTAAATAAAAGATTTTTTTTTAGAAATCTAAACATTAAACTAATTTTCTCATTCATGTAAAGGAAAGCAAAACTTTTTCAAGCAACAATAAAAAATATTAATAATTGTCTATTAAAAACATTAATTAAAAAAATTAAAAAACAAATATTAAAATATATTCAAAGTAACCAATAAATTCCTTACCCATATCAAACAAAACAACAAGTTAATATAGACATATATAAAAATTTATACATACATAATTTAAATATTAAATAATATTTTTAAATTATTTATATTATTTAAGATAAGTTTCTAAATAAAAAATATTAAAAATAAATTCAAATACAAATGCTTAAAACATATTCAAATGATTTTCAAATAACTATTATTTAAAACATTTATTTTATTAAAAAAAATATTATAAATTTTCTTTAAAAAGTTTCTTTTAATCTTTTCCTACATGGTGTGTGGTGGGGTAAAAATGTTTGCATGCTGATTTGTGCAATTTCGAGATCCAAAACAAATTCCTTTATTGGGCAGCGTACATGTGCACACATCCCGAAATAGATAAAACCAATCCCTTAAAGAAAAAGTGAGAGCAAAGGGATTGGTTTTTAGCATTGTTTACAATCAAACGTGTCTGCCTTCACTCTGTACGTCGGAAAAATGTGAGTACAGGAAAAAATTAGGTGAAAAAAGATCCGACAGAGTTATATGGCATTCACACGTGTAGGCAATGCGAAGTTCAGGTAAACGTGAATAAGAAGATGGGCCAGTGGAAATGATGACGAGATATTCAATCGTGGATAGTACCGTCCGAGTGCAACGAAGGATTGCATTGAAGTTGTCAGAGGCCAAGACCGGTTACGAAAATGGACAATGCAGTGACGGCGATAAAATAAATGGTCACGATTTTTTCAATCGTCTTACATCCGTTCTTGATCAATGTGTAATGTAGATGGAAAAAAAATAGCTCGTCCATTTCATAGAAAGAGACGCTTTCAGCATAAAAATAAAAGAGGAAATATAGAGAATATTATTTAAAACTATATTTATTAGATTGATAATATTGTTGTAGAATTATGTATATTTATTTTATAAAGAATGTTTTCAAGTAGTTTTATATTGGTTTTAAATTTAATTAATATTAATTTTTTTATTTGGAATAATGTATTTTTGTTATTGAAATTTGATTGCAATTTTTTGATTGAATTTTTTTATTTTTAAATGTTGATTAAGAATATATTTTTTTTAAATCTTAAATTTATAAATATTATTAAAAAATAAAATATATGTCACTTCAAATTTATGAGATTTTATGTTTAAAAATGAATAAGCACAATAATGAAGGGGTTCTATAATGAATGGTTCATAAGGCACAACACTTGCTAAAGGTTTTGCAAATGGGGTTGCAAGCCAAGTGGGCTTAACCTTGGAGGACACTCCTAGTTAAGCGCGCTTGAGTTGGAGTAGTACTAGGATGGGTGACCTCTTGGGAAGTCCCAATGCTTCACAACTGTGAGCATCACCTAGATGCAATGAGTGCTAAGTGTTACATTCATTCTCATGAGAGATGGGTTCTTGTGAACCACTACTCGTGAATTATGGATCAATGAGTTTGACTCAAAAACTACATAGGTGAATCCTGATAGCAATATCACAATAAATAAACGTCAAGATATTGCTTCTACATTTGACTATGTATGTTAGTCAAATCCAAAAGCAATATCTTCATATCATTATGGTTTGTGGAAAGTTCATGAACTTGAATTAATAAATAATTAAAACTGTTTAAATTTTATGAAATTAAATAAAAAATTAAAAATTTTCATCTGTGATAAGTTTTAAATTACAGATAAAATGATCACTCATATTATAGTAATAGATGCTACCATAACACTATACTTGTAGGTCAAGACTTAGAGTTATATATGTCTATATTAGATATATGATTAGATAATTCAATATGGAATATTTATTTATAATATACTATTTAACAACACTATTTAGAACAATGTAGAGTGAGTAGAGTATTGCATTAATATTTTAGAGCATGTCTTATACAAGCATTATTATTATTTTTTTATAGATCTTCTTTAAATGCAAACTTGAGTAGGGAGTTTGCATATTTTTGTTAGTTTTGTATTGGAGGTGAGTGGGAAGCATGTGAAAATATAGAATAGTTTAAAGAATGATAATGTATAAAATTGATAATAAATAAATAGTTTAAAGAATGATAATGTATAAAATTGATAATAAATAAAAAGATTGGACATTGATCAATATAGTTGTTCAAATAAATGAACAATATGAGTGGAAAGGTGATGAAATGAGAAGGTGGAATATTCAAACAATGTAAAAATTAGATAAAATGCAAATGACAAAGTCAAAGAGATAAGATGAGAAAGTTCAAGTGTTAGTAAATGAATAAGAAAAATAATTAAATAATGGTGACATATGATGGAATTATTAACATAAAGATTACTATAGAAGAATATGTGGGAGTACAAGAGGTAACTAGGAGATGTGTGATAATCAAGAAAGTGTTGCTAAAGGTGATTTAAGAAGAAAAAGTAACAAGGAAGGTGTTAGAAGTAATTGGATTATGGAGACATGTGTTGTTTATACTAGAACAACAAGTGGATCATGGAGTATTATATAATATGAAAATAAGGAAGAACGAGAGAATTGGATAACACAAATTTTGATGATATAAAATGGTGGAGAGAAATAGAATAGAATAAAATTTTAGGATAACATGAAATTGTTTGAGTTGAGGAAGATAATAGTTTGGGAGCTATAGAACAAGATTATATTGGTGGAAGGGAGTTAGTTCCAAAAGAGTGAAGTGGATTATGAAAAAACACTTGTGGAGAATTGTATGTATAGGAAAAATTGTGGAAGTTGGGGTATGTCGTTTTTTTTTGCTTGATATTAGTATGAGTGGAAAGAAAAGAAATTTTGAGTTGATCGTAGAAGTCTATTTATGTGTTGAGGTTTGTGTATCAATATAAAGAGTGATTCTATCACTCAACCTTTATTTGTGAGTATTATGCTCACAAATCACTTGCCTAAGTTTTTTAACATAGGAGCATCCTAGGACAATAGAACATCTTGCATTAATCAGTTTTTTTTTTGCTAATAATTAACACTAACAATTTTTGCTCTCTCTATTAATAAAAAGATGAATTTGATTTATTATTATCCATGTTAGTGGTTTAAAAATGATAAGATATTTTAGTCACATTCTTTTTTTTTTTTTTAATAAATAGATTTTTAAACAAAAATGATACTGAGAATTTAGTAATTATCAACAATTGACATATAGATCAAACTATAATTTGACACACTAGAAAAAAATAATCTTTTACGAACCCCCATTGAACTGTAGAAAATTTCTAGATCTTTGTTGAGCTCAAGTCCATAATTAACACATAGTAAAAGTAATTGTATTAAATTATATAAAAATTATATCAATTGTCATTTATTATTATCATCTTCAATAAACAAATAATAACATATACTTTTGACTGTATTTATAAATTAATTGAAAAAAAAATCCGATCTATTGTAATTTTCAATTAATTAATAAATATAGTGAAAGTTGCATTGGAGGTGCTGCAGAAGCAAATGGCAAGTAAATATAATTTAACCATTTACGTGGTTTGACCATTTCCTTAAACTCCAAACTCGTCCACGTATTTTACTCCTCTTTTTACTTGGTCAAACCATGCGTATCTAATATCAAATCGAGTCAAGAAACTTTTCAATTCTATATAATTATGTTCACATAAAGCTTGCTTGAAATTGACGGTTATTTACCCGTTTGCAAAGATTTTAATTCTTAGTACGTGACCTTCTATGATGGAAATAGAAGACGCGCATTTGAGAAAGAGAGAGCGAGAGCTCTTCCATTCAACGATGGGAATTTATTACAAATATTATTGGCAATTACTATATAAAATGCTCTTCTGACGATAAGCAACGCCAAAATTCACACAAAACATTATTTAGTTACATAACGCTCCCGTTGACGGCCTCGAGCCCGGGCTTTCACACCACTGTCTGGATGATTTGCGGTGTCTCAAGGGCAAAACCGAAGGGCCTCTGGTTGAAGCAGTCCAGATTAGGCCCGTAACTCACTCCCAATATATCACAATACCTCTTATAGAACCCTATGCGATCCTGCACCCTGGAGTCCGATCCTTTTCCACATTCCAGCCCTCCGTTAATTATATTGGTGGTCACTCCGAATCCGGCAGTTCTGCCCGCAGCGCTGTCGCTGCCCGAGGGCTTCCATCTGCCCGTCATGACGTCGTGGCACGACGGCTTGGGAGATTGCGCCGTCATCCAGAACCAGATCCCCGTCTTGAACGAGATTGTGGGATCTCGAGCAACAATATCTGGGTCGTTCAATCCGTCGAAGCCTATTGCCTTCCCAGCCGCTATATAATTATAGTTCCTGCGCAATACCCACAATATGCAATTTAGAATACCCACAATATGGTAGCAGAATGTGTTTATTAGTCTGATTTGAATGAATTGAGAGAATATAAGCTTACCATGATAGCTGGATGGGCCCTCGGCCATAATATTGCTTTCCAGAAGCGCAGGGAGCCTGCTGTGAGTTACAGTAATCTCCGCCGCCATTTTCTTTGAGATAGCAGTACCCCCAAGCGTATGGACCATCTGGTGCACTCGCCCACCCCCCTGTTCGTACGCTTGCATGTATTAACATCAACGTACCCATAAACAAACTAACGACAGATAATCGAAACTTGGTATGAATAGGAGACAAGTTTGAAAAACAATTAATTACCGGTGGTTTCATGCGATGTTTGGGCTAAGAAAGCAGCGAGCTCTCTTTTCCGAGCGGTGATATCACCAGTGGTTCCAAAGCCGTTGAAGGCTTTGGCTGCTGCGATAAAGGCATTGTAATTGTAGAAATTCTTGCCAGGACAACTCCCTTCGTTTCTGTGCTTGAGCATTTGATTGAACACATTTTCAGTAATAATGGAAGCCACGCCTTGGCCAGAAGGGGATGGAGGGGATGGCCCAGATCCTCCTCCACACTGGCTTTGGCAACCAGGCACTCGGCAATGGTCAGGGGTATTACCACACCATCCATACTGGCTGCAGCATAGCCCACCTGGACACACGGCTCCGCCTGCTTGACTCCCGCAATTCTCAGCAAATGCAGGAATGCCCACTACAACCAAAGCTAATATTGAACAAATTAACATCTTGACCTTCGCCATTTTGTACCGCAATGAGGAATGCTTGCTTAGAATGCTAGAGTCTCGTGCATTTATAGGATTTAGGGAAGATTTCCATTACGCTTACGACACGGCTCTTGTAAATTCAAATATGAAAACAGCGACTTTTGGTCTGGAGATTGGTGTCGGGTCGTATTCATCCCGCGGCCGCCTCGACTTTTTTAGTATGCGGGAGAAATCTTATCCTTATCTGGACAATTTCTTAAAGGTCAGATGATTCATTGATCTTTAAATGCATTTATGACAAAACATTTGGGCCTGTCGGAAAGCTGGGTAATTTCCGTCACATTCGCCTTTTGTTTGCCGTCACGTACATGAACATCGTGTCGATTAATAATTGACGCCTTACAAAAAAATCTTCTGTGCTATTAAAAAAGTCACGGGAGCTCACTGGCCTAAGCATATTCCCCGAAATATTCCTCGCGCATGATCTTTATTCACTCGGCTACTTTTTTACGCATGGCACCACATAATTAAGCGGAAGCTCGATCATTGAAAAATGTATGGTGGTGGTCCCATGAAAGAGCGGTTACGCAACAATCACTATCATAGTTCGGTCATCTTGATAAAATCGTCGATGTAATTTCGTGAGAATAAAGATAAATTAATGTATTTTTAAATCAACAGATTTTTAGATGAGGATTTTTCATGAGCCTTATGTCTAGCTGAGCTACTTACATCCAGTCAGATTTGATATGAGATAATTAAGAACCATTCAATTCTATTGGCAATATTATTCATTTTATATCTTTAAATATCTTGTCCTAATTTATTGTGAATAATAAATATAAAATGGTTTGATTATACAATATTATTCATTTTATTCTTTAAATAGCTTGTTATAATTTATTGTGAATAATAAATACAAACTACTTTGATTATAAAGTTTTTCAATCTTTTTGCTTCTATATATTGTCTTCAATTGTTAGCTTTTTAAATGAAAATTGAAAATTATGTGTCCCTATGTCTATTATCTATCTAGTAGATAAATAACTTAATACTAGCACTTGCAGCCTTAGGAGGTGCAAGGGATAAGCCGATAGGTAAATAGGAGATGTCACGAACCCTATTTATCTATAATTATTTAATTAGGAAAATAATGTTTATTTTTCGCAAATGAAATGAAATTGAAATGGAAAATTTTAGAGGAATTAGATGATAATGTGAAAGAAATTCAAATGCAAAGAAATGATTTATATTATTTTCTGTAAGTACAATTGAATGATCGGTATTATTTTTATTATTGGGGATTGTCATTGCTAATGAGCAATTGAGTGCAAATGAATGCAGGAACAAGTGAACACAAATGAAGGCGAGAACATGGTTCAGGTAGAGTTGTCTTAGCTCATGGACTTCGCTAGAATAAATGGAATCTCACACACCACTTTAGAATACTTATGCGTGCATTTGATATATAATCAGAGTTTGTGATAGAATTAGACTTGAATTACATTAGTGATTGTGAAATATTATGCTTTATTGTTAAAAGAGATGTAAATTGTTAATGATTTAAAAATGAATATTGACCCTATGTTTATATGTTCTTTTTATGCAGATATGTGTGAATGGGTGAAACAATATATTAATTAGTTTACTAGTATATATATATTTATTAATTATACGTTTATATATGTATATGAGTTTGAATAATGATTCGATCATATACATGTAGATACGTATGTAATTATGATATATAAAAACATATTTGATTATTTTTGCTTTGTGAAATTTCATTTGATTATATATATATATATATATATATATATATATATATATATATATATATATATATATATATATGTATGTATATAATCAAATTATATATATGTATGTATGTATATATGTATATGTATATATGTATGTATGTATGTATGTAATTACTATATATATAAATATATTGTTGAAATTAAATTATTTTGTTTTATGAAAAGTCATTATATATATATATATATATATATATAATGCAAAGTAAATGTTAAATGAGGGAGGTCGATAGTAATATCGACCACTCCCCATATTTATAGGGAGGGGTTTGTATTACCACCGACCACTCCTCCTCCCTTTTTTACTTTCCTTATCGACCATGTTGCAGATTTAGTTTCCTTTGACCACGTCGACCAAGCTATGGACAATGCAATACATGGTGAAAGTTGTGGGTTACCAACCCATACAAAACACACCGATATTAATATCTTTGAACAACATGTGCAGTGTGGTGTCACATAAGAAGTTAATTTAATAAACTTTGCATGTTATATGGAACTCGTTACTAGTAAAGTTGACTTGGCATAAGACTTAAATGCCACTATAGCTTGGTATCGATTTGCAAGGAGTTGATAATAAATCTACCATGCATTAAACAAACTTGTAGTGTTTGAAATGAACATGAATTCTGCAAGGAATATTAACTGCGATGAAATGTTTGAGATGATAATGGATTTTGCAAAGAACACCATGATGTGTTTGAAGAATTATGTGGTAATTAGTCCACATAATAACACCGGTAATAAAAAACTTAAACGACTTGAGTAGTTTGGTGTCAACAACAGGGATATTGAATATCATTGCATGGATAACACATAAGTGTTCAAAACCATCTAGGACTGTGATGTTGCAGTTAAACAATGTGTGGTGTCACTTAGAATCAGTCCACCACTAAGAGAGATGGATCCGAAAATAGGAAAGAAGGTAGATGAAAACACTATATATAGACCATCTAATTGGAAGAGAAGGACACACATACAACAAAGGATTGGAGAATGGAATGTAGAAGAGAAAAGTATTGGAGATTTAGGAGTATTACGACCAGTCGTAAAAGATTGGTGATGATCATCTCAGATTTAGCGTCAAATTTCAGAGAATATAGAAAAGATATGAACTAAAGAATAAAGAATGGAAATATAGAGTAGTAAGTAGAGAAGAGAGAGCTCATGAGATAGAATAGTGTAGAGGGGAAAAGCATTGGAATCTGGAAGTATTGTAGACAGTTTTGGGAGAAGTTGTCAGTGATCATAACAGACTTGGATTGTATTGCATAGGTATTCTAGCATGTTTTGTTGTAGAGATCTAAAAGATAAAAGAATGTTCTATTTTGTTCAGATTTATACAATAATGAAATGAAGGAATTGGAATCATGATATTCGATTCCCTGATATGAAACCATTTTAAATTGCTTTAAAATATGTGAACATGTAAATAAAGATGAAATAATGAAATATATTCTTAAGGTTTGTTGATAAACATAGTGTAACTCATAGAAATTAGATCACAAAATCCTCTAGAAACAGAGCAAGGGGATAGAGAGAGTTTTTGTGTTATAAAATTTGAATTTGAACCACAAAGAAGATGAAATATTAGGATAATGAATTATTAAATATTGAAGCTTATTTTGATTTCGTGAAGAAAAGAGTTACACTCCCGAATTTGATCCTTGCATTAAGATGATTATTGGGCATCTCATTTGAAAAGCCATATAAGTATGCGCATTATGAATTTTCATCATGTTAAATGCTGTTATGGAAAATTAGTAAAATTAGTAAAATTAGTTAGTTGAATTCATAAATCATGAAAGATCACATATTAGTATCAAACTAAATATGTTATTCGAAAAAAGAGGTAGACAAACCAAAACACATGGAAAGAGAGAGAACTTGGGCGATATAAATGTGGAAATTTGAAACCATAAGAAATATAATGCAAGTTAATGATTACGCTATTTAAATGTTTTGATAATTGAATAAAAGAATGTGTACTCATTTTTTATTCAATTTTTATGTAAAGATACATACATGTGTTACACCTTCTTATATTTAATTCTTGTCTTTGATTTACTTGAAAGATAGAAGCGAAAGATTGTTTTCTTTTCAGATATATATTTGTTTATCCATGAAAGATTGCTTCCTGTCAGATAGGATTGGTTGTAATGAAAGATTGATTCTTTCTATTTCTATTCAACGAAAGATTTTCTTCTTTAACATTGCATTTTTATCATGCGAGAAATGGGAAGCTAGAATTGAAAATGAAAGATTGTCTTTTGTATATATTTATTCTAGATTCATATGAACAAATCTAGATAGGCTTGTGTTTGTGGAAAGTTACCTTCAGGACGGGTGCCAAATGTGGGTTATAGAGAGAGAGTTTTCTTTTTCCAAACTATATTTTATTGCTATGCATGGCATTATACTCGGTCGAGTAACTGATTGACCATTGAAATAGATGGATTTATTTATTTATCCACTCTACCACATCTTCGATTAATCTTGCTTGTTTATGAATGGAATTAGAAAATAGAAAATATATGTATTATTCTAGGCATGCACCAGATTCCATCTTGTCTATCAAATTCTCTTTGCTAAGCAATTCGTGCAGGGTCGGGTATTCTTGATTGACCAAGAATTTCAGGGAAGTGTAAGCTTCAAGGATGGGTGGAAAAAGCACCTGAATCTTGTTCTCGTCTTCATTCTAAAGATTGCATTGAAGATAACTTGGATTGCAGATCAAAGGATGGCTCTCATCCTTTAATTTGTATTCTTTTGTTATTGAACTTAAGGCATTTTGGAAAGCCTAGTATTGTATGATTGAGATACTACTTATATCTATTTATTAAATGAAGAATCTTTATCTTTTATAGAAATTTCGTGTTTATTATGATATAAATGGAATGATCAAATGAAGCTATGGAAGGAAAAGTGGAATGAAATAGACTTTTTAAAGGAATTATGAGTTTATTTAAGAATAAAGAGTATTTCGTTTTATTATGAAGTTAGAACGATTTCCGTTTGTACATTTTGGTATCATAGCACTGTTTATAACTCTAGGGCCTATGAGTCCACTTCACGAATGAAACCATGTTGCTATCTAACACATATTACAAGGGGAATTAATGACAACAACCTAGAAGAAGGAGGGTGGTTGACTAAGGAAGAAATATTTCCCTCCTACTATGGAATGAATTCATGATATTCAAGATGAGAATGATAAGGTCGAGGAAGGCGGTTGTCTACTTTTAGGATGAAAGAAGAAATCAATCAACTCCTAAACAAAGAAAGAAGAAATAGCTAATCAAGCTAAGTAGGGTAACGAAAATCTCACCTACCCCATTCCCTTGGGAGACAAGAATAGTTGGACTACTCTATTTAGGAGATAGATAAAGAATATCTATATGAGTGTCTCCCTATTGAGTCAACTATATTTAGTTCAGATGAGTCGAAAGGATATACTCCATTGACTCCATGAGAAGAGGTATAAATTTGGGTGATATCAATTATGAACAATCGATAAATAAAGTCGCTTTTTGCGAAATCAACATGGTGTCAGGATAGGCAGAGAAAGAGCATCTCCTAGAGTTAGCATACTTAATGGACACATACGTTGGATGATATTTTATTGAGTAAGAGTTGAGCACTTATATAGTAAAGTTGTAGTTCAGACTTTATTAATATAAAAATGATGGTTGTCATTAAAACCTAGACGCTTGGGATGCTTGATTTATTAGACTAGTAATTATTCTAACTTATCTCTTACGAAAGATATTATTCTATGTCTATAGTGTACGAGGTAGGTACTATACGGATAGGAATTATGGATGATATGATGAAATATTCATAGGACTTCTGTATTCTAGTTTTGTGTCCTCATCTTCAAACATGAAATTGTTGGTACTATGTTTGATACTCTCTCTAGCACACTTTAGAAAAGGAACCCCAAGGTGTTGTAACACTCCCTCATATGCGACTACTCTTAGTCACTCAGTTCATTTGATATGTATCAGTTTGATGCTTTATTATTGGTGAATTATTTGATCATTAATTTTCGGTTGGTTTTGACTTCTTAACTTGATTGTATTTTCTTCTTTTTCTAAGTGTATGAGTCACCAATTTTCTATTTTGTGGCCCTTGGTCACACTTGACTTAATGTTTCATTATGCGCATTTTATAATTTATTGTTGAAATTGATCACTTTTTCTCTTAACCTTTATGGTGGCTGATCTAATGTTTAAAATTTTTATTTTCTTATTGCATTCCTTCCTTGTCATGTTCATAGCGAGCTCCTGATAGTATGTCCAGGAGAGTAAAAGGCGGAGAGTGTACCAAACATAGGTGTTGTGACAGTTAGGGCAATAATACTATGTATATGTGTAATTTTTAGTTTGAGTAAATTCAATGTGTGGTAATTAAGTATAAGGCTGCGCTAGTAGTTGTATAACATATGTTATGACGTTACGAATTTTTTGTCATCATTGTTGCCTTGTTATTTGTCGTTTAAAAGTATACCTAGTAGTTTGGAAATCTTAATGGATTGATAGAAGTTAGAGTTATGAAGTAGATTTAGTTGTTTGGAATATTTGGAAATAAAAAGGAAGTCAAATGATGGGTTCTCATAGATCAAGGAAATCTTTATCTACTGTGGTTACTAGAAGGTCAAACTTGAGATAGCAATAGTTGTGAAATCACTTGGAAGAAAAACGTTATCTAAGGGTTAAGCAAGTTTTGAAAGTAGATATTATGGATCATAGATTTGATAAATTTGAGATAAGGACTTGAGGGTAATTAAGAACGTCCATGAAGGATGTTCTCACTTAGAGGCGGAAACTTGAGGAAGTTAATATTGCACCTTATTTAGAACATTTGGAAATATCTAGTTAATCTAGAGATTGTTGATAAAGATGTGACGAAACTAAGAACTTTGGAAAAGGTAGTTGAGTATGTGGCACAATGTTTACTGAGTGAAAGTTGAGCATGATTGTATAATAGGACTTTTGTATCAAACCTAAGTATAGGTGGCAGGAAATCAATATGAAATTTATTCAAGAATTTCTTTTGAGTAAGAACAAGCATGATATCATAGTTGGCTATTGCCAACAAATTGACAGAGATTGCACATTTCATACTTGGACATATTTAAAGATGACTCATTGAATCTTGTGAAGAAATTTATTCATTCAACTTATCGATTGCATGGAGTTCCAAAAAAATAATAATATCAAATAGGAATGTTTGGATGACATTTTGGTCTTGGACAATATTGAATACATCTTTGGGAGCTAGATTGAATTTTAGTTAGCATGAAATTTTTAGACAGATGACCAATCATAAAAGAGTTAATTAGGTTGTGGAGAATTCTTTTTGATGTATTGCATGGATTAGAAATACGAGTGGGAGAAGTATTTGCCTTTGGATTGAGTTGGCATACAACAAAATCTTTTCATGCATTTTTAAGGAATGATATCCATTAAGGCTCTCTATGACATAAATGACAACATTTGTCAGGTGGGATAGAATAAAGATAGGATCATCATTGGTTCAAATATGCTTAAGGAAATGGATGAGCATATGAAATTGATCAAGAATATATTGAAAGAGATAGTCAAGCTATGATAATAGAAACAAGACTTTCTGATATTTTTTACTGAAGATGAAATTCTTTTGAGGGAGAAGCCTCATAAGAGCTCTATTTTATCAAGGAAATCATCAAAGTTGGTACCAAGATATGTGGGACCCTTCGATTAACTGAAGGTTATGAATCCAATTTCTTATGGGTACAGGATCCAGGAATGGTGCTAGTGGAGCACATCCAAATTCTTGATCAGTGTAGCGTTAAGCTACATAACAAAGATTTCACTCAGTATTAGGTCTAGTGGGACTGATATTCTGATGATAGTGCTACTTGGGAGGATACTAAGATGAATGATTGCCATATTCCTCTTTTGTTTTCTTAGAGTAGTATTTTCTTGATGCATGAAATATTTTAATACTCTAAATTTGATTTACATGTTGTAAATTTGGATAGTATAGATGGTACTATTTCTGTTATATTTGATTGGAGACCACAATGTATGGTTAATGTTTATGATGTTGAGAAACTATGTGCTTATTGATAGAATAATAAGACATTAGGACGACATCTCTTTTAAGAGGGGAAGGATGTCATGAACCCTATTTATCCATAATTATTTTAATTAAGAAAACAATGTTTATTTTTCGCAAATGAAATGAAATTGAAATGCAAAATTTTAGAGGAATTAGATGATATTGTGAAAGAAATTTAAATGCAAAGAAATGATTTATATTATTTTCTGTAAGTGCAATTGAATGATCGGTATTATTTTTATTATTGGGGATTGCCATTACTAATGAGAAATTGAGTGCAAGTGAATATAGGAACAGGTGAACACAGATGAAGGCGAGAACATGGTTGAGGTAGAGTTGTCTAAGCTCATGGACTTCGCTAGAATAAATGGAATCTCACACACCACTTTAGAATACTTATGCGTGCATTTGATATATATAATTGGAGTTTGTGATAGAATTAGACTTGAATTACATTAGTGATTATGAAATATTATGCTTTATTGTTAAAAGAGATGTAAATTGTTAATGATTTAAAAATGAATATTGACCCTATGCTTATATGTTCTTTTTATGCAGATATGTGTGAATGGGTGAAACAATATGGGTAAGTGCACAAAGATGGTGGTCAAAAAGGGGGGTATAAGTGGACACTTTTTTTCTTCTGAAATCAAGTGAACCTGAACTTGGAGGCAAAATTCGAAAGTCATCCACTCAAGATATGAATATAATCAAAGGACAAATATTATAGTACTTTGAATCTAGTTTCCAAACTACTAAACTTTTTCAAAATTGGATAAGATTAAGGGGGTCAAATCCTTCGCGCACGAAAAACTAACCCTGATTTTTTTTAAAAACATAACATAGTGTCTGACGTGCACATCAAAAAAGTCATAGTTAGATTTAGTATTTTGACAAATCCTTTGGCTAAAAGATAGTTAAGAGTGAGCACTAGAAGATGTGTATTTTTTTGTAATTTTTTGTTGAGTTTTTTTTTTTATGATTTTTTCCAATCGAGCACATCCTGAAAATTAGGTACCTGTTTGTGCGCGAAGCATAAGTTGCACTAAACAAATTGAAAATACAATATTTTTTTTAAATTGTAAAGAATTAAGTGCACTACAATAATATATAAAGTTTTTAAAATTTGGATAAGTATATCAAAAGTTATAAAAAAAATGGTGCACCTATGTCTGTGAGAACTATGGAGACATTGGTAAAAGAAATTCAATAATAATGTTATTGTTGTTCAAATTGAAAAAAAGTTATATGGTTAGAAAGCTCAGAAGATGGGTGAAAATATGGTGGCAATTTTAGAAAGACCCACTTGATGAAGTGTAAACCTGATGATGACAAAGTCGATAAACCAAGTTGATAAAATAAAACATGTCAAAAATGAGAGAAATGGAAGGAAATCAAACTTCCAAACTGTAGCTTTGTCATCCAGGCCTATTTCCAAGCCTAAACAGTCAAAAATGCGTACGGGTTACTTATGGTGTAAGAGCGCGTACGCGCTCTTTTTACTATAAACAACACATATGAGCTATTGCATATATAATATGTGTATAATATGATATTATATATAATATGCGTATATACATATAATATATAATATATATATATATATATATGTACATAATAATATATAATATATTAAGTATATATGTACACATATAAGTGTATTGTCTCCCCCTCTCAAATGCATACAAGGTCTCTCTCTCTCTCTCTCTCTACCTCTCCCTCTCTCCCCTTCTCTCTTCCTCCATACCCCATCCCTCTCTCTCTTCCTCCCTCTCTCCCCTTCTCCCTTCCTCCATACCCCATCCCTCCCTCTCTCCCCTTATCCCTTCCTCCATACCCCATCTCTCTCTCTCTCTCTCTCTCTCTCTCTCTCTCTCTCTCTCTCTCTCTCTCTCTCTCTCTCTCTCTCTCTCTCTCTCTCTCTCTCTCTCCCCTTCTCCCTTCCTCCATACCCCATCCCTCTTTCTCTTCTTCTCTCCCTCCCTCCCTCCATACCCCACTGCAACTGTGTCTGCACTTCTATAGAAGTAAGTGAATTTTTTTCTTGTCTGCAACTTCCTCTTTGATTTTTATCATGTATGATCTCCTAAGAAAATTGACTGATGGATTTGTGTGTGTATACTGAATAGGAGGAATAGGGTTTGAAATTGAACCACGGGTGTATTACCGTGACAAACAAGGAAACCTGCAACAATATTCTTCTCGAATGTGTTTTTAATGAGCAGAGCAGATGTGGAAAATAGTGTCAACAAAGCAACATGATGAGTCAGAGTACCTGCAATATGTTTTTCAGAAGGAAACAACTGGTAGGAAGAGAAAGAAGGAGAGTAACATAGATGATTTCTTGGAGAATGATAGTGGTGGGTATGCAAAAGTTCCCATTTTGTTACACAATGCATGTCACCTAAAGAAATTAAAGTTTATTGTATGCATGGCAGTGGTAGTATATGATGATCATCACTTTTCAAACGGCTTGGAATGATACATACCCATGAAAGAAATCAAGTGTGTAATTCCTATAGTCACAATCGAGATCAGTCCTATAACCTTGCAAATTTAATATCATCATATGTTTTAGAACTTAGGTAGCACTCTTAGGGTTAGGTCAATCTCTTACACTTGCTTTTTAGCAAAGCCTCATTGTTTGTTCGCTTGGAGTCTCTCTTATGCTAACAATGGTCTAACTTAGCTATATCAAAACTAAACTACTGATGTTCTATTGTATGATGTTCTATTCATAACTTTAAATTTAATATATCATTTTATTAGCCCACCATATGACCCCTTAGGTGTCATTAGAAGTCGTATTGTTTCCTAAGAGGTCATATGGTGTCCTGTGACCCCTTAGGACACCATATGGTGTTGTTATGGGTCATATGACCCCTTGGGACACCAATGACCCATAACAACACCATATGGTGTTCTAAAGGGTCATATGGTGTTCTATGACCCCTTAGGACACTATTTGGTGTCGTTATAGGTCCTATGGTGTGCTAAGGGATAATATAGTGTCATATGACTCCTTAGGACACCCTATGACCCCTTAGATGTTGTTAGGGGTCATATTGTGTTCTAAGGGTCATATTGTGTCCTGGATTCGATCTCTCTTCCTCTCCCTCCCCCCTCCTTCTTCTCTCTCTCTCTCTCTCTCTCTCTCTCTCTCTCTCCCTCTCTCTCTCTCTCCTCTCTTTCTCCATACCCCATCCTTCTTTCTCTTCTTCTCTCCCTCCCTCTTTCTCTTCTTCTGTAATTCCTATAGTCACAATCGAGATCTATCCTGTAACCTTGCAAATTTAATAGTATCATATGTTTTAGAACTTAGGCAGTACTCTTAGGGTTAGATCAAGCTCTTACACTTGATTTTTAGTGAAGCCTCATTGTTTATTTGCTTGGAGTCTCTCTTATGCTGACAATGGTCTAACGTAGCTATATCAAAACTAAACTATTGATGTTCTATTGTATGATGTTCAATTCATAACTTTAAATTTAATATATCATTTTATTAGCCCACCATATGACCCCTTAGGTGTCATTAGAGGTCGTATTGTTTCCTAAGAGGTCATATGGTGTCCTATGACCCCTTAGGACACCATATGACCCCTTAAGACACCATATGACACATAACAACACCATATGGTGTTCTAAGGGGTCATATGGTGTTCTATGACCCCTTAGGACACTATTTGGTATTGTTATAGGTCCCTCCCCCCCCCCTCTTCTCTCCCTCTCTCTACCTTCCCTCCCCCCCTCTCTCTCTCTCTCTCTCTCTCTCCCCCTCTCCCTCCTTCCCCCCTCTCTCTCTCTCTCTGTCTGTGTCTGTCTGTCTGTCTGTCTGTCTGTCTGTCTGTCTGTCTATCTCTTTGTCTGTTTGTCTCTCTCTCTCTATCTCTCTCTCTACCTCTCCCTCCCCACTCTCTCTCCCTCTCCCTCCTTCCCTCCTTCTCTCTCACTCCCCCTACTCTCTCTCTCTCTCTCTCTCTCTCTCTCTCTCTCCCTCTCTCTCTCTCTCTCTCTCCCTCCTTCCCTCCTCTCTCCCTCCCCTAATCTCCCTCTCCCTTCCTCCATACCCCTTCTTCTCTCCCACCCTCCCCCCTCTTCTCTCCCTCTCTCCCTCCCTCTACCTCTCTCCCTCTCTCTACCTTCCCTCCCCCCCTCTCTCTCTCTCTCCTTCTCCCTCCTTCCCTCTCTCTCTCTCTCTCTTCCTCTCCCTCCTCCCTCCTTTCTCTCTCCCTCCCCCTCCTTCCCTCTCTCTCTATCTCTTCCTCCCCTCCCCCTACTCTCCCTCTCCCTTCCTCCATACCCCTTCTTCTCTCACACCCTCCCCCCTCTTCTCTCCCTCCCTCCTTCCCTTTCACCCCCCCTCCTCTCTCCCTCCCCCCTACTCTCCCCCCTCTCCCTTTCTCTCTCTCTCTCCCTCCCTCCCTCCCTTTTCATTCACATTTTTTCTACTACCAATAGCGTGTACGAGGTACTGAACCTATTAGTTCACTGTCCTGCCATAAATTTTTAAAGGCGTAGGAGAGCGTACGTGGTACTTATTACTTGTAAGCACATACGGGGTACTAAGCCCATTATTCGCTACCCTACGATAATATTTTTTAGGATTAGGAGCGCGTATGCACTACTTATTAGTACAAAATGGGAAAAAAAATACCGTTGGGCTTGCCAACATTTTATGGACTAACAACGCGTACATGGTTATTAATGTAGTGCGTACGCGATACATAGACATAGTTTTAGTTTCCCAAGAGCCTCAATGGCCTCAAAAGAAGTTTTTGAGGTCATTGAGGGCCCCATTGGAACCGTGTCTACCGTGTCTACACTTCTATCACTTTTTTATACATAGAAGTAAGTGAATTTTTTTTGTTTTTGCATGATTTCAAATAATTGAATTATTGTTCTTATTAGTTTTGTCAATAGTATTGTGATTTTTTAATAGTTTGATTCCAAAAAACAGTGATAAGATGCATATTTATGGTTATTTGTTTGTTTATGAACTTTTGTTTACATATATATGTAATATGATTCTATTTAGGATATCCGATATCAACCATGGGAAAGAACAATCAAGGAATGATGGAGCAACGAGAGGTTGAAAAGGAAAGACAAAGGCAACATATGAAGAAATTACGTAACACAAAAACAATGGGAGAAGAAGGTATGTCATCCTCAACATCTCAATTCGATTTACCAAATGAACATAATGCACCTAATGCAATTGAAGAAGAGACATTTGATTTACCATATGAATAAATATTACTTACAATGAGGGGCCTGCACATGCAGGAAGGCTAGCAGCCTAGAGCTCACTGCTCAACTACAAAACAAAAGTCTCACTGACTTACAAAATGGATTATCAAAATCCAATACAATGTACTGCTTCAGATCAGTATCAACTACGCCAGGTTTAGTACCGGTTTAAGCTCAGTCTATTACCAAAACCTTCGCTGTCAACTATATCACCTTATACAAAAATATCATCTACTCTCTCTCTTATCATATCATCTCTCAAAATGACCTATAAGATCTCATACATATATGAGTCTTTTACAGTATGCCATGTCGGCTTTTACAAAAGATAATTACAATAATAAACAAAAGTTTATTCCATGTTGGCTAGAGTGTCAGTATGCATTATTGCCGCTACCGGTGAAGTGGCTGCCTATTGCCGGTGCCGGTAACTGCCGGTGGGTTGCCAGATGATTGTCAGTAGGTTGCCAGTTGGTTGCCATCAATGACAACATCAACTATTCTCATGAGAGTGTAGAATGCCAACAATCTCCCCCTTTGGCATTGATGGCAACACTCATGAGAAAAATCCAAAAACTGTTCCAAAAGATGAAGTCCAAAAAGTTTTAAAAAGGTGTGCTCCCCTTGAGCAAATGATCTTCTTTGAATAAGGATTTTTCTCTCCACTACTCCCCCTTTGACATCAATGACAAAGGTTGTCAAAAATTGTCAAACGAGTGTAAAAATTTCACTTCAACGTCTGTAACTGGTTCGTTACAATTTGAAAGATATCCACCAAAACCAAATTCAGACTCTGCATAAACCTTTTGTTGTCATTCAAAGTTGCCTCAATCTGTTGGATCATGCCAGTGAGATAATGCATGTGATCTTCCAGTGATTGTTCTCCTTGAAGTAATGCCTTAGATATTTCTATTCTCTAAGAAATAAGATTGTCCAACTTGGGACTAAGTTTATTTTTAAGCTCTCTGGCATTAGACCTTATCCTTGTCTTTTCTTTCTCAAGTTTCTCTAATTTTTCATCAAAACTTGCCATCTCTTGCTCAAAAACTGATATGTGACCAGATGAACCAATTATGTTATCATCTATGTCATCGATTTCCTTTTGTGTTTTACTGATCTCCTTGTCTATGTCCGCTGTCAGAAGGTGAGGTTTGCATGTTTCCCTGTATAGCTCCTTGTACTCCAAAATAGTCGAGTTCAATGCTGGTAATAATGTATTCAGGTGTTCTGTGCACTTCTTTATGGTGTCATCAAATAATTTGTCCTCTTTTTGAACTCTCTTCTTTATTGTATCTTCATTCACTTTATCAATCGTTATTACATTGTCAGCAATAAATTTGGACAATGTGTCCAATTTACTTAAAGAATCCTTAATATGATCTATGTTACAATTTGGTGCAATCAATTTAAGAATAGGTACAGTGTTATCAATTGCCTTGTAGGCCAATGCATTGCAATCCATTATCTTTTTGATTGAATCCAAAAGTACCTCTGTAACATTAGTAGGTCTGAATTCACTTGCTGATGTGCCAGATGTCTGACCAATTGCCTTTATTACCTCTGTGCTTCCATCAGTTGTAACCATTTTACTTGTGTTCACCTCCAGTGGATCAGTCTGTGTTTGCATCTCCACTTGCAAGGGTTTCTTAGACTGTTTTGATGTCACAGTGATTGTTGATTTCTCTTCCTTAGTATGTACCTCTACCTCAGTAGGTTTCTTAGTAAGTTCAATTGTCGATATCTCAATCTCTGGTGGCCCTGTGGCCAACATCTATTCCTTTAGTAGGTTTCCCAGTATCTAATGGTTGCTCTATTTGGGTTGGGATCTCAACCTCAACAGTCTCTATCAGTTTCTCAGACATGTTGCCACTATCAACATTGTCTTCCTTAACCTCTGCACTATCCTTATCTACAACAATATTTACTTCCCGAGTATCCACATTCATAGTGAAGAGTATCTCAGATTTAGGATTTGTATCATCATGTGTAACACCTTCAGTGTCAATAACTAGTGGATCATTTGTATGTACCGGTGTAGTATCCAAAGGTGGTGGTAAATTGTCAGTGATCTTGATGTTTGGAATACCACCAATTTTTCCTTTTCCCTTGTCCTTATCCTTCTGATATACTTTAAATGTCTTCTTCGGTTGATTCATTTCCTCTTTGTTTTTCCTTCTCCACAAAAAATATATCCCAATTATCAACAGTCTCATCTGCAATCTCTTTTACTCTTCTTGCCATTAAACTTACTTACCGGTGTCCATTGGCAAAAATAGATCGGTTAGCCTCAGAAATTAATTCATCATTTTTCTCTTTTGAATTTATAGGATGTATAGCTAGAAGTTTTTCAACTTTCAGTTTTTTATCTAATTCCATCACTACAATCCTTTTTGCTTCCAATCTCCTATATAGTTCATTGGGTAAGTCATCCACAACTTCAATTAAAACCTTTTTATATATGTCCAGATGTAAAATAATACTGTTCTCAATTCTTTCCCTTTCAGAATCATTAAATGTGTTATACAGTTGGTGTACATTAGCCAAATTTCCATCATCAGTTATCTCATCCAATAAATCATTCAAAGAAGGAGTAACAGGTTGTTGTTTCTTCTTTGGTGTTAGTTTCTTTGGTGGTCCCCTTATTGCCTATTGTTTCTTCCTCAAAGTCCTTGTTCTGTTAGGTGAAGGAGAGGGTACCGGTGAAGGTTTTCTCTTCCTCCTTTCAACTCTTTTAAACTCTGCTGGTTTCTCACTGTCAGTTCCAGAAGATGTGCCAACCGGTGAAATGTGTGCCTCCGATTGAAGTCGTTCAAGCTCACAAACCGATATGCCACTAATGTTCATTACATTTTCCTTGATTTCCTTCACTTTCTTGGAAGCATCTCTAATATATTTTTCTCTTTTCTTTCTTTGCTTCAATATTTTTACACCACTTTCAATAGTCTCAACACTACCAAAAACTTGTTCTGATGGTTCTCTCGGTGCATCTAGTAAAGCTTTTGCATATGTATCAAGAATGTTAAGATCTGCCTCATATCCCATTTCAGTCACCCAAATAGTCCTAGGGAGTACAACTTTTTGGTATTATGGATGTGTTGCATTGGTTTTGTCATTGATGTCAACACTTGTCAACACTTGAGAACACTTGGAGATCTTTGGTTATGTTCACCGGCATGTTCAGTGACTTATGCACATTCACTAGTATCTGGTTCACCGACAGGTAATATTGTTCACCGACATTGAGGATGATCTGTTATCATTTGGAGATTACTTGGTTATGTTGAAGACATTGTTTGGACACTTGGTTTTGGTGATTTGTGCATTAGTCTAATTGGGTTTGCATATTTGCTGTTACCGGCAAATAGGTCTAGGATATGCACCGACAAGCATATCTATTCCAGATCAGCATGGCACATCATGAAGATGATTCATTATTGTTGTAAATGCATTGAGCCAACATCATGCATCGCATATTGATTCATTTGTAATTGATTTTATTGTAATATCTCAGTGAGCCGACCTACACATTTGGTCTTAGGTTTTGGTATAAATGTAAGATCTCATTTGTGAGATTGAAATAAGGATAGTTGAAGAGGAATATAATAAGGTATATGCAAATATAAGAAGAGTTACACATGCAGACATCATTCAAGATTGAAGGAAGGTTTGAAGAAGGCAAATTAGAGCTTAATCGGTACTGAATCCAGCATATGAAGATGCTATTTTGAGCAGTACATTATCATTAGATTTAACCAATTGTAGTCAGTGTGACTCCCATTTTGTGATTGAGCAGTGAGCTCTAGGAAGTTGGCCTTTCTGCATGTACAGACTCCATATTGTACACACCTACTATCTGCAGTAGTATCATCTGATTGTGGGTAAGGTTTCCCACTGTGGTTTTTCCCCTTACAGGGTTTCCATGTACAAATAACTGTGTTATGTGTTGTGTATGTTATTCATCTTTATGTTTCATGTATTAAACTTTACCAGTACTTCATGTTGGTATTTTTGATGTTTATGTTGTGATTGTCATTGATGGACACACACTTGCTTTGAGATCACTTTTTGTGTATGAGTTATGCTCAACCGGTATTTGTTCCAAACCGGTATTATGTATGATAGTCTTTAGACTATCGGTGTTTTGCAGAAAGTGTTTACCGATCCCAAGTGGTATCAAGACCTAAAGCGGTTCGAGGATCTCAAGAAGTACAAAGGAACTGAAGTGACAATTATCATTTTCCCAGTCTTCATTTTGGAAAACTGGCAATCGGTAAAGTTGTATGAACCAGTAATACTCTGTGATGAGTTACCAATTGGTATTTTTGTGATGAGTTGCCATCCATCGACACTTTGACGGTGATTTTGTGTTGTGTTACCAAATGTGTCTAGATGCAATGAACCTAGGAACTTGTAATGTAATCCTATTGGACTGACATGAAATCAGATTCCTTTTTAAGGACATCATGTCTAGGGTTTTAGTGTGGTAGCTATTAGGGTTTTTGTGTGGTTGATGAGTTTTTGTATGTGCGGTCTTAGAAGAGAAGATCGAGTCTGTGTGCTGTAACAGAGTGTGGATTTACTAAAGACTGAAGTAATGCTGAAATGCATTAGCAATGAGCTATCATGGATATAACTAAGAAGACTGTGCTATTTGCTAGATCATTCACTTGTTGATTACTCACATCTTCGACAAGTCTGAAACCCTTAACTAGGTAGGCCCAATAAAGCCTTTGTAAATCCTTTAACAAGGTGGTTCACATATGTGGATCAGAAATCCTCTCACAAGGTAGTCTTTAATCAGACTTATCTCCTAACAGAGATTGAGATTCCTAACAGAATATGTTTTGGTGATGAATATTGTATGACCTTAACTGACCTGGTTACTATTATGCAGATAGTTACTTGTGAGTTTCATCTCACCATGGTTTTTCCCATTTGGGTTTCCACGTCAAAATCTCTTGTGTTATGGTGATTGTGCTTCTGTGGGTGAATTCCTTATTTGTTGTTTGGTTTGCATTTGTGTTAACTGGTTTGTTAGTTAAACTATTATACTGGTTTACTGATAAATTGTTTAAGTGTTTAAGTTCAGTATTTTTTGGTATACTAATTCACCCCCCCTCTTAGTATTCATCAATTGGTATCAGAGCCAACCTTTCTATAAGTTTAACCACTTGGAAAGAGATATGGGGGAATACACTATGAGGGAACTTACTCATCAGCTCACTCAAACTGAGAAAGCCTATGATGAACTCAAAGTCAAATATAAGGCCTCTTTGGCAGAAAGAAGAGAGCATGCTGAAGAACTGATGGAACTAACTAAAAATAGTTCCTTTGATGAAGTGGACATGGGAGCCCTAGTTGAAGAAGTTGAAAAACTAAATGAGTCTAATGCCAACCTAAGAAGGGAATTGGAAGGACTAACTATCAGGATGTGTCAAGAGCTTGAGAACTGGAGAAAAGCTGCAGATCTGGTAAAAGACAAAGATCATGAGATCTCCAAGCTGAAGCAAGAAATCAGTGCACTTACCACTCATCTCCAAGAGAGAAAAGTGGAAAAAGAAGATATGCAAGGTAAACTAAACTTGGCTATTTTTGAGAATGCAACCTTGAAGGAGTCCAATGCTTCTATCACCAAAGAACTCACTGAGTCAAAGGAAATACTTGCCAAATTAAATAAGGGAACTATTAAGCTAGAACAATATCTTGAATCAGCAAAACCGGTGAAGAATACCACTGGACTTGGTTTTTTTGGTTATGAGGAAGGTGAGACCTCTGGAACAAAAGATGGAGCATCAAAGAAGTAACTGACACCAAAGGATAAAGGTAAGAAAAAGTTCAAACCTGTTTGCTTTAATTGTCTCAAGGAAGGACATACTGCTAATGTATGTAGAAACAAGGCTTACAATAACTTTCCTTACTTTCTAAATAATAAGCCTAGATCCAATAGATTTAATGGAAATTGTTATGCATGCAACAAGTTTGGGCATAGAGCATTTGAATGTAGGTCTATCATGCACAACACTAGAAGGTATCCTCAAATGAGTCAAGGAGTCTTTCCTGAACCCTTTGGGAACCGGAATCCAAACCGGTTTAATACCTATAATCATCAGTCAGGTAGCGGTGGCTATCAAGCGGCAACCAGATGGAGAGCAACCTGTTTGATCTATCATGGAAATGCTCACACTGCTGCAACATGTAGAAGGAAGAATGGAAACATGAATAATGGACCTTGGAGAGCACCTGGAATGGTTTGCTATCATTGCAACAAATTGGGTCATACAGCAAGATTCTGCAGAATGAGAAAGAGCATATCAGATGATATACTGGTCACTCCGGAAGGAAAGATTGATGTTGAAACTATTAAAACAGATATGAAGACAACATGGAAGAAGAAACCTAAAGAAGTGTCTCTAGAAGAACCAGTTTTTGTACCTAGTGTGGAAATCTCTGAACCGACAAACTAAGCTATAGGAAATCTTAGGGGGAAACAAATCGGTAAAATGTTTCGAACCCCCAGTTTACACCAATAAAAAACCTTAACCGGTATGTGATACCTGTCAATTGGCAGAAGACCAAAAATGGTAGAAGGCGAATTATGGTTTATGCCCTAATGGTGGAGCATTTATTATGGTAGGTGGAGAATTCATTTAAAATAGATTTTCAAGTCATTTTCACTTATCAATTTCTGAGCAAAGAAGTTTTCAAGTGCAGAGCGACAAAAGATGATTTGTCTTGCAAATCAAAGAGATTTCAAAACCTTGAAGAAGAATCTAAAGATAACATCAATTAGTCAAGTGTAGAACTCAAAGCGGTTATCCAGCAACTGAAGTAGTGAGTGGCGAAGCAGAATTTGCAAACCCTAAATCTTGACTTTCAAAGGTATTTTTTGAGTTTCTCTGTTTATCATGGCTTCAACATCGCACTCTAGTTCTAGTGCACCCATTGATTCAGTTGATTTTATACAACGGAAGGTAAAATATAATGCACTATCCCAAATACCCATTGGTGTTACAGTTGAGGAAGGTATTTTGGATTACATTGATTGTAAAATTGAAGACCTAGGATCTCTAGTGATCCATTCTCAATTGAGTTTGTTCTGCGGGAAGGACAAAAAGATCAAACCAAAATTTAGCATATTGGAAAAGAAGAAGCTTCACAATGCAGTCTATTTCCTTGAAGAATTCATAGATGATCACATCCGTATCATTCTAAGCTGAGTGCACGATGACAAAATGTATTTGGAGCGAACACATGACATCACACCAAAAGCGATTCATGCCGTTATCAGTTTCTGTAATGTTGGAGAAGTGTCAGCCCTAAGGAAGATCAGCAAGACGAAAAATGACCAAGCTCACCGGTTCTATGAGCGACCAATGGGGAATGACCATCAATACCATCAAGGATGATCTGGTTAAGTATGCCTACATGGTGATAGGTTACCAGACATTCTATGCTAGCAGGACCAACTTTATCTCTACTACAGTGGTAAATGTTGGCTACAGGATGATCATGTAAGATGTCTCGTTTGATTTATGCACCTGTATGCAAGGGCAACTTCTAGTGAACCTGAAGTCAATCAAACAGGATACTACCTTGAGATTTAAATTCGAACAACTATTGGTCAGATTGTTCTTCTACTTCCAAGGCTACTTCCTAGGAGTCGGTGATATTCAGTGGTCTGCTGACCAACCAGTTACAAAGCAAATCAGGGAAAGTCTTCAAGTGGTTGGAATCGATTATCCTGACGTTCTAAACAAATAGTTTGATGAGTTCAGATGTAAGATGAGCCAAAGGGTAAGAATATCTGGTGATATTGTCAAGGAGTATGAAGAGGACATTTGCTTTATCATCAAAGTAGATGAGTGCATAATGGAGGCTGTTGAGCCCAGAATGGAAGAAGTGGAGGCTATGGGTTATGAGGTGATGTATGACATGCTAGACAGGTATGCTTCTACCCTACTTGCCTCACCGCTTGATCCTAAGAAGAAAAGAACTAACACCTATCTGGAAAGGGTTACACCGATTGAGGAGCCCTCTGTGAAGAAAGGAAAGGCAGTACCATTTGTATTAGCACCGATTACTTCAGCTAGTCCTAAAGTGACCAAGCAGTCACCGACAAAGAAGAAACTGGAAGTTACACCTACCAAAGTCTTTGAGAGAAAGTGGAAGACAAGGGGCAACACACCGGATTTAGAGGACAATGAATCTGAAGAACAACCTAAGAAGACTAGGCAAACAAGAAAGAAGACTAAGGCAACAAGCAATGAATCGACATCATCAGCACCGGTAAATGTTGATATTTCTTCTTACAAACCTTTGACACATTGTCAAAGAACTATTAAGAACATTAGAAGAAAAGTGCTAAGTGATTTGACACTGAATCTGAAGAACCTAAGAAGACTAGGCAAACAAGAAAGAAGACTAAGGCAACCAGCAATGAACTGGCATCATCAGCACCGGTAAATATTGATATTTCTTCTTACAAACCTTTGACACATTGTCAAAGAACTATTAAGAACATTAGAAGAAAAGTGCTGAGTGATTTGACAAATCATTTTGATGATTTCAATGATAATGAGAAGGAGGAAGTAGAATAGGAAGTCATTCAATATTTATGTATTAATGACCGGTCGCCATCAAAAATTAAATCTGTGACATCAGATTCTTTATATAATTCTTTAGACAACAAATGGTGCATTGCCATAGAAAAGGAACAGGAGATAAGAGAGGAAACATTTGCTCAATACTTTCCTGATGTGTCTAATTCCGAACTTTATGAAGTTATGGAAAAATATAAAGGCCTCTTCTTTATGCAAAGAAGGAGACTCTTGTTGCTAGAAGGGAAAGTCCCTGAGGTGGTGAAAGACACCCACTCTCATGCCAAGGCAGCTCTAAGATTGCACCAAGTATCCGAAGCCAACAAAAAGGCTGAACAAGAACCAGAAATTGCAAAACTGGATGAGTTGTATAACCGTGAAGGAGAACAGGTCACTGAGCAAATGGACCCTATTGATGTTGATGCTTTGGATGGTGAAGATGTTACTCCAGATACACCAACAAAAATGGTGGGACATGAGAAACAAGATGAGGAAAAGAGAAAGGAGGAAGAGAAGAGGAAATAGGTAGAAGAAGAGAAGAAGCAAAAGGAAGAGGAGAAGAAAAATGAAGAGGAGAAGAGAAAAGAGGAAGAGAAGAGAAATGAAGAGGAGAAGATAAAAGAGGAAGAGAAGAGAAAAGAAGAGGAGAAGAGAAAATAGGAAGAGGAGAAGAAGAAGAAGGAAGAAGAGAAGAAACAGGAAGAGGAGAAGAAGAAGAAGGAAGAAGACAAGAAACAAGAAGAGGAGAAGAAGAAGAAGGAAGAGGAGAGGAAAGAAGAAGAGAAGCGAAAAGAAGAAGAAAGGAAGAAGGAAGAAGAGAGAAGAAAGAAAGAAGTTGAGGAGCAGAAGAAGGCAGAAGAAGATAAGCAAACAACCAAGGAAAAGGAGGAAGTGGCAAAGAGTGTACATGTAGAGACCCCAAAGGCAACCAGTGGTAAAGTCAAACCGACTGACATCACCAGTCCCATTGACCTCCAGTCTGTAAATGAAACAGAGCTACTGTAGAGTATTAAGCTTGCTCAAGAGCGACTGGAAGCATTAAGGAGGAAAAAGGAGGAAGATGTGATTGAAACTATGGTGGAAACTCTCATCAGTTTTGATTCCCGGTACCAATCTCCCAAGTACCGATTCCTCTCTAGCTCAATTGAAGCTCCTATGCATAGTTGTAGAGGACCAAGTACAATGTCTAGAAGATGTTGCTGAAGCCAATGCAAAAAAGATGCATCAAAAGGCTTTGAACACTGCTTTGGTAAAGAAGTTAAATGAGCTCCGGTCCGATCTACAGAAAGCATAAAAGGACATAAAAGATGTTTTGGATGAGGGGAATCTACTGCTTAGTAAGATATGTCAACCCCATCTATTCTATGATGATGTGCTTGCTCAGAACAACAAACTACAAACTGATTTGCAAACATTCATAAGCACCTTCAAGACGCCCTATGATTCCTTCACCGCTTATGGGCAAACCGTTCACCGGTTTCAACTCCAGACTGCAAGAATAGAGCTAGAGATCAACAACCGTACTAGAGATTTGCAGGAACTTCAACCGGTTTTACTACCACGATTGCAAATACTTCAGAAATGCTATCTCAATCTAGATGTCTTAGCGGTCACTCAAGAGATGAGTACCTTGGATGCCATGGAGGAATAGGTTTTCCAGATGCAAATGGAGAGTGAGGTTGTACCTCATTGCTTGAGTCATGGTCCTTATCCATGAAGACATTTATGCAGGACTTTAAATCAGTTTTTGACAAATTTCACTCTTAATTGTCATAAACTCTTATGATTTTAATGATAATGGAAACAGGGGCTATTCAGCTGTACTTTGTCATTGTTGGCAAAGGGGGAGTAGTATTCTGTATTTAAAATTTTGATGCCTGTTATGTATACTTTCATGTTTATCTCTATAAGGGAGTAGTATACATTGTATTTTCTGCAAAAAGGGTAGTGTATATGCTTAGGGGGAGTAATTTTGATTATGGCATATTTTTGTTGTAAAACACTTAGATGTCAATTTTTTTTTTCCTAAGTGTTGCCATCAATGCCAAAGGGGGAGATTGTTGGCATTTTTGATATTTATGTTGTGATTGTCATTGATGGACACACACTTGCTTTGAGATCACTTTTTGTGTATGAGTTATGCTCAACCTGTATTTGTTCCAAACCGGTATTATGTATGATAGTCTTTAGACTATTGGTGTTTTGCAGAAAGTGTTTATCAATCCCAAGTGGTATGAAGACCTAAAGTGGTTCAAGGATCTCAAGTAGTATGAAGGAACTGAAGCGACAGTTATCATTTTCCCAGTCTTCATTTTGGACAACCGGTAATCAGTTTAATATTTGAACCGGTAATCGGTAAAGTTGTATGAACCAGTAATACTTCGTGATGAGTTACCAATTGGTATTTTTGTGATGAGTTACCATCCATCAACACTTTGACAGTGATTTTGTGTCATGTTACCAAATGTGTCTAGATGCAATGAACCTAGGAACTTGCAATTTAATCCTATTGGACCGACATGAAATCATATTCCTTTTTAAGGACATCATGTCTAGTGTTTTAGTGTGGTAGCTGTTAGGGTTTTTGTGTGGTTGATGAGTTTTTGTATGTGCGGTCTTAGAAGAGAAGATCAAGTCTGTGTGCTTTAACAGAGTGTGGATTTACTGAAGACTGAAGTAATGCTGAAATGCATTAGCAATGAGCTATCATGGATCTAACCAAGCAGACTGTGCTATTTGCTAGATCATTCACTTGTTGATTACTCACATATTCGACAAGTCTGAAACTCTTAACCGGGTAGGCCCATAAAAGCCTTTGTAAATCCTCTAACAAGGTGGTTCACATATGTGGATCGGAAATCCTCTCACAAGGTAGTCTTTAATCAAATTTATCTCCTAATAGAGATTGAGATTCCTAACAAGATCTGTTCTGGTGAAGAATATTGTATGACCTTAACTGGTCTGACCTTAACCGTTACTTGTGAGTTTCATCTCATTGTGGTTTTTCCCATTTGGGTTTCCATATCAAAATCTCTTATGTTTTGGTGATTGTGCTTCTATGGGTGAATGCCTTATTTGCTGTTTGGTTTGCATTTGTGTTAACTGGTTTGTTAGTTAAACTATTATACCGGTTTATTGCTAAACTGTTTAAGTGTTTAAGTTCAGTATTTTTTGGTATACTAATTCACCCCCCCTCTTAGTATTCATCACTGCAATTAACTAATAAAACTATCTATGGTCATTGAAGTTTGGTTTACCAACATTAAGCATTAAGTTTGGTTAAGTTAGTTTTGGTTTGTATTTATTGGACAACTGATTCACCCCCCCCCCCTCTTAGTTGCCTCCGAGACGTAACAATTGGTATCAAAGCTTAGTCCTCTTTTTGCAGAAGTTTAACACCTTGAGGAGATGCAATGTCTTCTAACTATTTCAGAAAGGATAGTCCAAAACTTGATGGAACTAACTATGGCATATGGAATATTGGGATGGAAACACATCTGAATTGCATTGGGAATGATATATGGGATGTTACAAAGAATGGCTATGTTGTTCCTACTCAAGGTCAACCTATTCCACCAACCTTGGCTAAACATGTTTCTATCAAATTCAATTTTCTGAAAGAGAATGTTGAAGCAAAAGAAGTGAAATTGGTTTATGCGAATACTAAAGAGGAGATTGCAGATATCTTTACTAAACCTTTCCCTAAGGAAACTTTTAAATATCGAAGAAAGCAGCTTGGATTTATATCCTCACTGGTAGAAACTTAGACAGTTGGAGCATGGCATCAGACCGACATAATTAATAGAGAAATCTTTTTTCCGACTTTGATGAAGGAGAGCTACTTCTCAGGGGGAGTAGATTGAATAAATGTGGTTATAACAATTGTTATTTGTAACAAGATTGTATTTGGTTTTGTATTTCTTTGGCATTTGATGTCAAAGGGGGAGAGATATCTATAGAAAAATACATTATATTTTGGGGAGAGATTATTCATTGGGGGAGAGATTGTTACTCTCTATATCTGTATTTTGATGATCTCTTTGGGAGATTGTTGGTTTTTGGTTTTTGGCATTTCTGCTTTGGCACTTAGATGGTTTTTCCATCTTGTGTTGCCATCAATGCCAAAGGGGGGGATTGTTGGTATTATGGATGTGCTGCATTGGTTTTGTCATTGATGTCAACACTTGTCAACACTTGATAACACTTGGAGATCTTTGGTTATGTTCACCAGCATGTTCAGTGGCTTATGCACAGTCATCGATATCTGGTTCACCGACAGATTATATTGTTCACCAACATTGAGGATGACCTGTTATCATCTGAAGATTACTTGGTTATGTCGAAGACATTGTTTGGACACTTGGTTTTGGTGATTTGTTCATTGGTCTAATCGGGTTTGAATATTTGTTGTTATCGGCAAATAGTTCTAGGTTATGCACCGACAAGCATATCTATTCCAGATTAGCATGACACGTCATGAAGATGATTCATTATTGTTGTAAATGCATTGAGCCGACATCATTCATTGCATATTGATTCATTTGTAATTGATTTTATTGTAATATCTTAGTGAGCCGACCTACACATTTGGTCTTAGGTTTTGGTATAAATGTAAGATCTCATTTGTGAGATTGAAATGAGGATAGTTGAAGAGGAATATAATAAGGTATATGCGAATATAAGTAGAGCTATACACACAGACATCACTCAAGATTGAAGGAAGGTTTGAAGAAGGTAAATCAGAGCTTAACCGATACTGAATCCAGCATATGAAGATGCTATGAGAAGTACATTATCATTGGATTTAACCATCCAATTGTAGTCAGTGTGACTCCCATTTTGTGATTGAGCAGTGAGCTCTAGGAAGTTGGCCTTTCTGCATGTGCAGACTCCATATTGTACGCACATACTATCTACAGTAGTATCATTTGATTGTGGGTAAGGTTTCCCACCATGGTTTTTCCCCTTATAGGGTTTCCACATACAAATAATTGTGCTATGTATTTGTGTGGGGGAAAAAGTGACACTAAGCAAACATGCCCTAATCTCACTTTCAATCACACACTTGTGGAATACGAAAGAGCCTAGAGGTATCACACAATTGGCTACTTCTTTTTGTGGAAGAGAGAGCCACGGGCTACCTATTAGGATTTCTATTCCTTTGTTGCAAATGATGGATAAAATGATGCAAGTTCAACTACTAGCCCTAGAGTGCAAGTATGAACTAATAACAAGATTGCAGAATTGAACTTAAACAATGGAAAGCTGTAAACACAAGGACAAGACAAGAATGTAAATGCGTACCTGGTGTTAAAATCTAAGTGAAAATGTTTGGGACGGGGGCGTGGGCACCACTGTCCTGATTCTGCCCCTGAAACTGCTGTTTTGCAACCTGAAAAGCTATCAAAAATGCTGAAAATCGCTGTCTGACAGAAGGACCAGGGCACCCAGCGCCCCTGTCCCAAGGACCAGGGCACCCAGCACCCCTGTCCTGGCAGGACCAGGGCACCCCACGCCCCTGTCCTGGTCTTTTGCTTTGAAATTTGGTGTGTTGTTCCGTCTCAGTCTGCTTCCGTCGGATCTACAACTTGCGACGTCGTCCGAATCCCGAAACCTGCACTTATATCTGAAAAGGTATGGTGGGTGGCTATATAGGGTTTTGCCTTAGTCAAACCCCCGCTTTGGTGATTTCCACCTCCACGAATAGCCAAGTTGTATTGTAAAAGTAGTGTGTGTGCAGACCTTGTGTGTGTGCAAGATCCTAAAATGCAAGTAAGCAAACTAGAGCAACCTAGAAAGTAAACCCTAATTGCTTGTAAATGATAATGCAAATGCTCCAAATCAAGATGCAAAGTGATCTAAAGCATGAATACAAATGATATGATGAAGCTTATGCAAAGGCATGAAAACAACATGAAATCATACCCAACCCCAAGGGAGGGGTACAAGCCAATCTTCAGTCGGTGATCCCTTATTGTTCTTCAACGCCTTCAAAGCCCTAAATGGATGAATGAAATTGATAGATGCTTGATGGATGGATGTTGAATGTTGTTGAAGTCTTCAAAGATCTTCTCTTTCGCTGCATAGAAAGTCCCTGAAACCAAAAATTCTGATCCTTTCAAATGAAGAAAGAGAGCTCTTATGTATGAAACCCTAGGTCTTAATTTCAACTTTTGGCCGACCTAGAGATTGAATTTCCCGCCAATTTCTTGGGGTTAAGCTTTATTTTATGATTGGATTGCGCTCCTAAAATTTCAGGAAAAATGTCCGGGACCGTGTGCACTCCGGGTGCCATGGTCCCGACAACTTTTCACCAAATTTTCAGGGCCGTCGGATATGATGATTTTAGAGAGAATCCCGAAGTTACAGGTGATTTTGAGATGTTTTGACCCCCGAAATCAAGCCCCCAAGTTCGAAATAGGACCTAATTAGGGTTTTGATTAAATGATGTATTGGAAGAATAAAATGAAAAGGGCACGCTTTAACGAAAGGGCCCAACTTTATGATGTGGAGAATGGTGAAATAGGACCTTAGACCTAATTAATTTGATTAATTAAGTGCTAAAGGAGAAATGCAATGCAAAATGTAAAATGCACCAAGGCGGGTGCTAAACTAGGTGTGAAATTGTACCACCCTAGCAAGTGCGTACAATTTACGATGCTCCAGTATTGTGTATGTTATTCGTCTTTCTTTTTCATGCATTAAACTTTATCAGTACTGCAATTAACTGATAAAACTATCTATCAGCATTAAAGTTTGGTTTACCGGCATTAAGAATTAAGTTTGGTTAAGTTAGTTTTGGTTTATATTTATTGGACAACTGTTTCACACCCCCCCTCTCAGTTGCCTCCGAGACCTAACAATTGGTATCCGAGCTTAGTCCTCTTTTTGCAGAAGTTTAACAGCTTGAGGAGATCCAATGTCTTCTAACTATTCTAGAAAGGATAGTCCGAAACTTGATGGAACTAACTATGGCATATGGAAGATCGAGATTGAAACACATATGAATTGCATTGGGAAGGACATATGGGATGTTACAAAGAATGGCTATGTTGTTCCTACTCAAGGTCAACCTATTCCACCAACCTTGGCTAGACATGTTTCTATCAAATTCAATTTTCTAAAAGAGAATGTTGAAGCAAAGGAAGTGAAATTGGTTTATGTGAATACTAAAGAGCAGATTGCAGATATCTTACTAAACCTTTGCCTAAGGAAACTTTTGAATATCTAAGAGAGAAGCTTGGAGTTATACCCTCACCAGTAGAAATTTAGACAATTGGAGCATGGAATCAGACCGATAGAATTAACAAAGAAATAATTTTTCCGGCTTTGATGAAGGAGAGCTACTTCTCAAGGGGAGTAGATTGAATAAATGTGGTTATAACAATTGGTATTTGTAACAAGATTGTATTTAGTTTTGTATTGCTTTGGCATTTGATGTCAAAGGGGGAGAGATATCTATGGAAAAACACATTATCTTTTGGGGAGAGATTATTCATTGGGGAAGAGATTGTTACTCTCTATATCTATATTTTGATGATCTCTTTGGGAGATTGTTGGTTTTTGGGTTTTGGCATTTCTGCTTTGGCACTTAGATGGTTTTTCCATCTTGTGTTTCCATCAATGCCAAAGGGGGAGATTGTTGGTATTATGGATGTGTTGCATTGATTTTCTCATTGATGTCAACACTTGTCAACACTTGAGAACACTTGGAGATCTTTGGTTATGTTCACCAGCATGTTTAGTGACTTATGCACAGTCACCGATATCTAGTTCACTGGCAGGTTATATTGTTCACCGACACTAAGGATGAATTGTTATCATCTGGAGATTACTTGGTTATGTCGAAGACATTGTTTGGACACTTGGTTTTGGTGATTTGTTCATTGGTCTAATTGGGTTTGCATATTTGCTGTTACCGACAAATAGGTCTAGGATATGCACCAAAAAGCATATCTATTCCAGATCAACATGGCACATCATGAAGATGATTCATTATTGTTGTAAATGCATTGAGCCAACATCATGCATCGCATATTGATTCATTTTTAATTGATTTTATTGTAATATCTAAGTGAGCTGACCTACACATTTGGTATTAGGTTTTGGTATAAATGTAAGATCTCATTTGTGAGAATGAAATAAGGATAGTTGAAGAGGAATATAATAAGGCATATGCGAATATAAGCAGAGCTATACATGCAGACATCATTCAAGATTGAAGGAAGGTTTGGAGAAGGCAAATGAAAGCTTAACCGGTACTGAATCCAACATATGAAGATGCAGTTTTGAGCAATACATTATCATTGGATTTAACCATCCAATTGTAGTCAGTGTGACTCCCATTTTGTGATTGAGCAGTGAGCTTTAGGCAGTTGGCCTTTCTGCATGTACAGACTCCATATTGTACACACATACTATCTGCAGTAGTATCATCTGATTGTGGGTAAGGTTTCCCATCGTGGTTTTTTCCCTTACAGGGTTTCCACATACAAATAACTGTGTTATGTGTTGTGTATGTTATTCATCTTACTATTTCATGCATTAAACTTTACCGGTGTTGCAATTAACTGATAAAACTATCTACCAGAATTAAAGTTTGGTTTACCGGAATTAAGCATTAAGTTTGGTTAAGTGAGTTTTGGTTTGTATTTATTGGACAACTGATTCACCCCCCCCACCTCTCAGTTGCCTCTGGGACCTAACACAACTTCCATCCATGTCTCATCTTTCTTGATAACAAAACAAATCTCTTTGTCATATTTGTCTACTACACTCTGTGGTAGTCTTTCTCTAGGTTTTATTTTAGCTTGGAAGGTTTTGAAGTATTCAATCATGTTGTTGTCCTTTGCAGTTCCCATGCTGGTAAAAGTTTCCTGTAATTATTTTCCTACTGGTATATCATATCCAAAGTCTTTAGGTCCTGTACCGAGGATTTCCTTAGTGAAATACAACATTAAACATACCAAAATATTTCCAAAGTGGAATGTCCCTTTCTTATCTCCTTTAATCTTTTTCAAATTGTCAATGAGTTCATCTTTTAGCCATTCACACACATCTATCATTGCATTGTTATTAACCATCTCATAAGTACGATTTATACAAAGACTAGAAACTGAATTTAGCCTGTTAGCATGTGTAGTCTTGTATCCTAACACCATACTTACAAATCTTACATTGATGTCTTTGATATCATTCACTCTCAGTGATCTATTGTCAAATGTTGCTCTGGTTAGGGTCATCACTTTGTTGTTAGGAATCTTCTTTATTTTATCAGGTCTGCTGTCGGTTGAGGGTAAATGAGTTATTGCCCTAATTTCTTGCCGGGTTATTTTGCAGACATAATCCAACTGTAAGAATTCTCCATGTGCTCTACTCAAAACAATTCTTACTACTTCCTCTGGAAATTGGGAATATTCAGTATCTCCACAAAACCTAGAGTTTCTATGATTTTGTGTTTGGGTTTGACAACACCATATTCATCACAGATCACTTTAGTAAACATTTTCATCAATTTTTCAGAACCTAGTTCTTTTATATTGCAATGTACATAAATCCTAGGGTCTTCTATAAATGCTACACCTTTAGGAATTTTTGAAAATGCCCATATAGAGTCATCTTGCTTAGAAACTTCGGGAATTATTTTAAATACGGGCCTAGGGCATTTCACATTTTCCACAATAGTAGGGTTCAGAATAAACTCGAGAGCAGAAGAAGAAGCCATTAAAAAATACCTTTAGCTGCCTGAAAATATTCTGAATGCCTGAAGAAATCACTCTGCACCTTCGCCTTGAATGCCTTTGCTCTGTTTTCATGCTCTCTTCTAATTTGAATGCTCGGTGAGTCAAAAATGAGGGAAATTAGCTGATTTATAATGACATTTCTCTCACCAACTGCATTAAATGCTCGCTGGTTAAGTGACAACTTAACACATCTGCTGGTAAAGAAGAAATCTATCTTCTTACCATCGACCAAGGGTAATCTGCATGATTTTCAACTTACTGCAATATGCCCAAAGGGTCATTTCTCAGTTAGATGAAGAATCTCTTGCCGATGAAGGATTACTCTATTCTACTGATATAGAGATGCTTCATCAACATTCTGATCTCTCTTCCTAATCCATTATTTTGAAAATTCTTGCTTTACCTCATCTACCTTTTCTTTGCCTTTCAAACTGGATCCTTTATTGTTTGCCGGTGAAGTCTTGCTTCTACAAAATTTGGCAATATGTACAATTTTGTTACAAGCATAACAAGTCACATTATTCCTCTGAATAGCCTTTCCATATCCTACACCGGTTTGTGTTTTGCATTGATTAGATAAGTGTCCATATCTTCCACAAATATAGCATTTCACCTTCATTCTGCAGTTTTATGAATTATGACCAACTTTGTTGCATTTGGAACATTGACTGGTGGGTGCATTAATATTCTAATTGTTTCTAAATCTACATTGATTTTCTCTATGACCATATTTGTTGCAATTGAAACATTTGCCATTAAACTTATAAGCATTAGGTTGTCTTACCAGTTTGTTCTGATCTAGATTGTTTGTAGTACCGAAACTTTCTCCAACTTCAAATCCAAGTCCATTAGTATCTCCATTAGGTTTATGACTTTTCAGCATATCATCAAGCTCCTCTGAACTTTTCTTGAATTTCTCTTTGTGTTGATTTGCAGTAGCCAACTCATTTTCTAGAATTTCCTTTTGTCTCATAAGCTTAGTTTTATCATGTTGCATGTGAATCAGATCTATTTTTAACATATCATTTTCATGACTAAGTCTTAGATTTTCATTTCCAGCATCATTGAGTCTTCTATTCAAGTCTTCTTCATTCTTCTTCCTGTCTTCAATGTCTTTACATAACCTCATAGTCATATCTTGCATTTCATTCTTCATATTACTGTTTTCCTGTCTCAACTTGTTTGCAAGTGCATTAAGAGTTTCTTTTTCCTCATAATCTTTCTACATCTTTTCATGAAGTTCTTTTCTTTTATTTTATGCTATAGCGAGGTTCTCTTGAAGTCCTTTAATGAATTCATGTGCAGTCCTTAGATCATCTTCAAGTTTGATATTCTTCAATTTTTTTGCATCATAATCTACAAGGGCTCCTTCCAATTATTTTCTTAAGTTCTCCATCGGTACCAGTGTCAAAATATTCCTCAAGCTATTAGGCTTTTGAAAATAGAGGACCAGGCCCTGATACCAATTGTTATAATCAGTGATAGCCCCAAAGACACTGAGAGGGGGGGTGGGGTGAATCAGTGTCTAACCGGTTAGAAAAATATTTAAACTTATTAAGAACTTGGTATCCCAAACTAGTGTACTGGTAAATAAGAATTAATGTAGTAAATAAGAATAACAGTGAAATCATAGAGAACACACCATAACACAAGATATTTAACAAGGAAAACTAGTGTGGGGAAAACCTCGGTGGGATTTGTGACCCACAATATTCACTCACTGGCCAATGAATAAATATTACTTACAATGAGGGGCTTGCACATGCAGGAAGGCTAGCAACCTAGAGCTCACTACTCAACTACAAAACAAAAGTCTCACTAACTTACAAAACGGATTATCAAAATCCAATACAATGTACTACTTCAAATCAACATCAACTATGCCAGGTTTAGTACCGGTTTAAGCTCAGTCTATTACCAAAAACTTCGCTATCAACTATATCACCTTATACAAAAATATCATCTATTCTCTCTCTCTCTCTCACCATATCATCTCTCAAAATGACCTATAAGATCTCATACATATATATGAGTCTTTTACAATATGCCATATCGAATTTTACAAAAGATAATTACAATAATAAACAAAAGTTTATTCCATGTCATCTAGAGTGTCAGTATGTATTATTGCCGCTACCGATGAAGTGCCTGCCGGTGTATATAGAAGTCTATTGCCAGTGCCGGTAATTGCCAGTGGGTTGCCAGATGATTGGTAGTAGGTTACCAATTGGTTGCCATCAATGGCAACATCAACTATTCTCATGAGAGCGTAGAATGCCAACAATGCATATCAAGCTATTGGTTCAAAATCACGTATTAAAGATTCTAATGCTACTCGACGTGTCATTTCATCAACCATAATGAGCAAGAAAATAAAAAAAGATCATTTGATAAGCAAAAAAAGTAATTCATTAAACGTTAGTAGAACAACATTAAGTAAAGCATTAAAGAGGCGGGAAAGAGGAACCTAACAATAATTCTCTTTGAGCATTCTCGGGTAGACTACCATGCAAAGACAAGGTTGTTGTTGATGCACTAAGAACATTGATTGAATTTTTTTTGGCATGACAACACAAGAGTTTCACCCAACCAAAGAGATGTTGTTAGAAGGTGAATTAGGTCTAAAAATCATGAGCCACATGCCAAACACTATTTGGATATGACTCAAACTAAATTTTATGAAAGATTCCTTCAAAAGTTTCCTCAAATAAGAATTTCTCAAAGATTTTTTGAAATGACAAAACCTTTTTATATTAAGATTAATCATGTACACACCACATGTTGTTGTAGGATAAATATTCAAAATTCCATGCACTATGATATTTTTCATCATATTTGTTCTACTTTGCACACTAACAATGTTTTGTAGGAATGCAATATACAAGCACCTCCTAAGTCTGTAAGAGAATTTATTTCAAGTGTGCTATGTAATAGACATGATGGTTGCATTAATTATAAGATGCCTTTTTTGGAAGGTTCTTGTGCTATATGTGGTGGTTTGCAACATTTACCAAGATGCGTACATTTGGAGAGCACACATGAAATTGGTACGAAACTAGTTTCTTTTGGAAAATACAAGACAATCACATATGGAGTTAAAGATGGAAAAGATTTGAAGAGATGTGAGCTAGTGAAAAATGATATATGTGTAGCTGAATTCATGAAAATGTTTCAAGAGAAACTAGTTTATGAGTACATAATGCATACACATAGAGCTCGATGGTTAGCCAAGCAATTCAAGTTATGTAAGGACACATTTCCTCTTGGCACCATTGTCTCTATCATTGATTTCGCTAAGAATTATACACTACAACCTCAAAATGAAGTGCAATCTATGTATTATCACTCTACACAAGTTTCTATTTTTGTACACATAGCATTCATGTATGCAGATGATAGCACAGAGGAGGATAGAAAGGTTGTAAGAGAGTATCACTTCTACATAAGTGATGATCGTACTCATTCATCAGAGTTTGTACAAGGATGCTTTAAAGTTTTCTATGGTAGTTTAAGGGAAAGGAACATACGATACAACCGACACTTAATATGTTCAGATAATTGCACCGCACAATTCAACAATGCAAGGATGCATATGACAAGCGGTGTACAACATTTTTGGAATTTCACTGAGGCTGGACATGGTAAGGGAGAGCACGATGGTGCAGGAGCATGTGTGAAAAGAGCCCTAGCTAGAGAAGAATTGAAGTACGAAGGTGGTGCTAAGTTGATAGATGTAGAAACAATTGTGCGATGGTGTAAGTCTATGATGGGTCTAGGTAATCCAGGTAAGTTAATGGTTCATAGGCATTTTTGGTTGATCATTGAATCTAACATTGTAAACTATCTAGATTGTTGTACAGTTGCAGGATCGAGTGACATGAACTCATTTATGAGTTCAAATTCAAGTTCACTGGTAATTTATATGAGACAGATGGTATGTTTTTTCTCTTCATGCATGTATTGTTTGTGGGAAGAATGTGAATCACAAGAGTGGGTTGACAAATGGTCTTGTAGACCATTGGTTGCCATTTTTTCATATCAAATTCCCAAAGCACTACAATTGAGCCAGATGGAGACATTAGTGGATTTTGACCATGTATCCGACCTAGTGGATATAGATGATTTTTTGAGTTAATTTTTTTGCAAGTATTCTTTTTGGTTCATTTTGTTGTACATCATACTTTATTTTTGGTATTAATTAACACTTTATAAAATGTAGGTCATGTGTATGCAGTTGTTGCAGAAGAGAACAATGAAGAAGGAACAAATTACTATTTGTGTCGTTGTGTTGAGCCAAAAAGAAAATTGACAACCACAATCATTGACGGAGAGGGTATTGAGTACCCAATAGGGTCTGTTGTCATGATAGGAACATGGCTTCGAAGATACCCTATCAAGAATTCTGATGTTTGGTTGTTCGAGGACTTTGAAACACACAAACATATTCTTCATTTCTCTAACCTTGTTGCAACAAATATTCATTTGATTAAGTATCGTGGTAGACCTCATAACAAGATTTTATGGAAAGTTCATGAATCTGACCACGAGGCAATAATTGACACAATATGGTTTAGAGCCGATCCTAAAGGCTCACTTGATTGATTCTACAGTTCAAAGTAGAATGATTTTGAGAATTTTGTATAAATCGTCGACGAATTGTTCTATATTCATTTTTTGTATATATAAATGCCCATGAGCTGATTTTTACATGTTAGGGGCATAACTTTGTATATTTAAATGGCAATGAGCTGATTTGTACATATGTACATGCCAAATTTTGTATATTAAAATGGCGATGAGCTGAATCACACATATTATAATGTCAAATTTTGTATAAAAGCCCATGAGATGATTTGTATATTAAAATGGTGATGAGCTGAATTGCACTTATTGTAATGCCAAATTTTGTATAAAAGCCCATGGGATGATTTGTAAGACATTTTTTTGTATAATCAAATAGCCAAGAGCTGATTTGACCATATTTAGAGGCAATTTTTTGAATAATATGTGACAATGTTTTGTGACTATTTTGTGTGTCAATGTTTTGTGACTATGTTTTGAGTATATGTGATGTGTCCCTAGTCAATCATGAGTGTTGGCAGTGGGCCAACATCCCTCATGAGGATTCACGACATGGTTTAACAACCTCCTGTGGATTCTATAAGTCTAGTGGTTGTATTGAGCATTGACAGGTCCATCTTTTGGTGCAACGACAACCCTAGCTTGTAACAAGTGGTATCAGAGCTTGGTCATAGGTTCAAATCATGCATCCCACGATGAGTGATGCTAGGAGGGGGATTGTTGGTAGTGGGCTAGCATCCCTCATGGGGATTTGCGACATGGTTTAACAACCTCCTATGGATTCTATAAATCTAGTGGTTGTATCGAGCATTGACAGGTTGATCTTTTGGTGCAATGACAACCCTAGCTTGTAACAATGAGAATTATTGAACCTTGTATAATCATGGAGAATTATTTGAGTCATTATTGGGTCATAGGGGTCATAGATTGAGACTAGATACAATTTGAGCAAAAATTGTCATTGTTGTCAAAAATATTGTCAAAAAAGTTATCAAGCAACTTCTACATTGCGTCAGTAGAGTATGACTCTCGACGTTCTGGTGCTTTGGGATGCATGATAGGGGCATGCCTAGCATAAAAATGCCCACCCAGATGTGCTCATGACATCGGTTTGTGCACACAATGAACCAAATTAATTCTAGCCAATTCTGCAACTTTGCATTGCATGCAACTGACAACTTTTACAACAGGCAAAAAAAAGCTACCAATTGAAAATGGCTCTGAGTCATCAAAAAATGAGATAGGCCATTGTAGAGGAGCATCACACGACCCCACAGGTTCAAACAGATTGACGATATGTATCCTGGATTGGAAGAAATAGTCTGTCAAATTTTGACAAATTTTTTGACTCATGGCACTTGAGAGATCGCCCCGGTACGGTATGACTCTCGATGTTCTGATGCTTTGGGATACATGAAAGATGCATGCCTAGCGTAAACCTACCCACCCGGACATGCTCGTGACGTTGGTTTGTGCACACGACGAACCAAATCAATTCTAGCCAATCTTGCAACTTTGCATTGCATGCAACTGACGGTTTTTGCAGTAGGCAAAAAAATGCTACCAATTGAAAGTGGCTCCGAGTTGCAAAAAACCAAAATAAACCATTGTAGAGGAGCCTCATGCAACCCCATGGGTTCAAATGGATCAACCATATGTGTCCTGGATTTGAAGAAATAGTCCGTCAAAATTTGACAATTTTTTGGACTTAGGGCACTTGAGAGATCACACCGGTATGGTATGACTCTCGATGTTTCGACACTTTGGGATGCATGATAGAGGCATACCTAGCGTAAACCTTCCCACTCGGACATTCTTGTGACGTTGGTTTGTGCACACAACGAACCGAATCAATTCTAGCTAATCTTGCAACTTTGTATTGCATGCAACTAATGATTTTTGTAGCAGGCAAAAAAATACTACCAATTGAAAATGGCTCCAAGTCGTCAAAATTTGAGATATGCCATTGTAGAGGAGCCTCAAATGATGCCACGGGTTCAAACGGATCAACCATATGTGTCCTGGATTGGAAGAAACAGTCCGTCAAATTTTGACAATTTTTTGGACTCATGGCACTTGAGAGATCGCCTCAGTACGATATGACTCTCGATGTTCCAACGCTTTGGGATGCATGATAGAGGCATGCCTAGCATAAAACTACCCACCTGGATGTGCTCATGATGTTGGTTTGTGCACACGATGAACCGAATCAATTCTAGCCAATCTTGCAACTTTGTATTGCATGCAACTAATGGTTTTTGCAGCAGGCAAAAAAATGCTACCAATTGAAAATGGCTTCGAGTCATAAAAAACCGAGATAATCCATTGTAGAGGAGCCTCACGTGATGCCATGGGTTCAAACGGATCAACCATATGTGTCCTGGATTTGAAGAAATAGTCCGTCAACTTTTGACAATTTTTTGGACTCATGGCACTTGAGAGATCGCCCTGGTATGGTATGACTCTCAACATTTCGACGCTTTGGGATGCACAAAAGGGGCATGCCTAGTGTAAACCTACCCACACAGACATGCTTGTGATGTCGGTTTGTGCACGCGACGAAATGAATCAATTCTAGCCAATCTTGCAACTTTGCATTGCATGCAAATGACGGTTTTTGCAGCAGACAAAAAAATGCTACCAATTAAAAATGGCTCCGAGTCATCAAAAACCGAGATAGGCCATTGTAGAGGAGTCTCACGCGAACCCACGAGTTCAAACAGATCGACCATATGTGTCTTGTATTTGAAGAAACAGTCCATCAAATTTTGACAATTTTTTGGACTTAGGGCACTTGAGAGATGGTATGACTCTCGACGTTCCAGTGCTTTGGGATGCATGAAAGGGGCATACCTAGCATAAACCTTCCCACCCAAATGCACTCATGACATTGGTTTGTGCACATGACAAACAAAATTTGACCATTGCGAGCGTGAGGTTGCTCTCGCACCAAACACATATTGTTGTTTATATTCATATTGTCGATTTTTGTTGTTTATATTCATATTGTTGATTACATATGCAAATATTCATTTAAATTTATAAAAAGGAAGCCACCAAATACATCGAATAACAATAATGAGCTGAATACAAGGAGTTTTGTAGGGTTAATTCAACATTTTAGAAATTTTATCAAATCATATTCCACGATTGCAATGTTTTATATCATATATTTTTGTTGTTTATATTCATATTGTTGATTACATAGGCAAATGATCATTTAAATTTATAAAAGGACAACAAAAAAATACATCGAATATAAAATAATGAACTCAGTACACATTTATTGGATTGAATATCGACATTTATATATATAAAAAAGGCATGTCTACCAAGTCAATACAAGTATTACAAAAATGTGGCATATGCCATGTCCAAATCAATATACAATAAAAATGTAGAATATATCTACATGTATTGGTCATTCTATGACCAAAACTAACACTATATGATCCTAAACTTGTGGTGGATCATCAAAATCAAACCTCTTCGATGCAATACGTGGCTCTGTAGATGGATGCAAAACCACAATTCAAAAGCCAAGTTAGAATTATTTTGTAGAAAATAGTTCACAATTAACAACATAACTATGCATTTAACTATATTTCCTTTTCAATTGAAATGTAGATTACCTCATCGGCTGATCTAGGAGCTAATGTCTTCGCTCTCATCTCCTTGTCACTCTTAGGAGTTTTCTTGAAGACACACTTAAATGGATCCACGTTATGGCTGTACCGTGAAGGGGTCTATTGTAGATTAAATGTAAAATTAATACAATGTACTAACATAAATATATCAAAAACACTTAAAAGCTATAATATAGAGAACAATGACGTACCTGTTCCTGAGATGCTTCTCCAATGGATTGAGGATGGCTCACCATTGATGGAGAAACTGTTGCTATTACCTATACAAAAAATGTTCAAAGATTAAATACAATTAATATAGTGATAAGTATTGTAGGTTAAAAACAATTAGTTTTACATATCAAACAAAAGTGTACCGGATCCTGAGATGCTTCTCCAGTGCACAGAGGAGGGTTCGCCATCGATGAAATATGTATGGATATTTCCTGTATAAAAAAATATAAGATTATAATATATCACAAGTTCACATGTACGCGTGCATATAATCATGAAATCAAGAAAATAAAGTAGAGATACATACCTCCGCCCTCTCTTGATCCACAGGCGAATCAGGTGCATTCAACAAATCCACATAGCTCAATGGCTGCTATACATGTAAAATAGACAAAAAACACTAATCAATCTACAAAACCCAACTAATACTTGATTTCAACATTTTCAAACAATTGTACAACTAAAAATGTGTTCAATTACCTTCTTCCCACATTTTTGGCATCTTCGAGGAATTCTTTTTCTTAGGACGAGCCCTAGACGTGGAAGGGGTACCCTAAAAAAACAAATTAACATGAGATATTAGTACAGATAATAAATTAAACATAATTTTTAAAATCTAAAATGAAATGAATTACATATTCCATAAAACCAATACATAAAAAGGGTTGTACAAAATATGATACCGTATAGCCTTGTAGGCCAAAATCGATTACTGAGAGCGTGATGTCATTAATCTGGGACATTTGGTCCCCTGTCAACACCTACAAACCAAAAATTGGACCAAGCATTAAAGATAGTTAGTATATCTTGTATTTTTTTGATTTTAAAGTTTACTATTCTATTTTAACATGCTACAAAATTTATACCTCAGGCATTGAAGTTGTAGCTATAGTAACCAGGGGAGGAGTATGGGATACCGCTGCTGCATCCTAAAATGCATATTATTTGTCTCAATTTAAATCGATGTATAAATGAAAATTCATTTATGTAATTACAAATTTAAAGTGACTGATAAATACAATGCTATGAATTCAAATCAACACACCTGTGTTTGTTGCTCATGGGCAAACACAATGTCATCAACTCATCTGTCAGTGTGAAATCCTTAAGCGTGTGGGCCTGACATCTACTCCTTCAAATCATGTATAGATGAGATGAGGATCCATCTGCACTAGCTACATCATCTATCCCCGAGAAACTGACACACATATGCTGGATGAGCTCCCTGTCGCCACCTAGAGCAACTAATGGCTCATCATCCAATACAATAGGGTGTGCTAACAACATCCCATGTTGGATGATGGCACCAGTCAACGTTGTGGCCACTTGAAGAGTCTGTAGCTCCATCGACTCTTTTAGCTCTACTAGGATAGCCTGATGCACCTTGGGTTTGGGTGCTATGGGGCGGTGACTCTCCGTGGGTAATCGCCTACGAGCTCTAGGTCTATCTTGGGTAGAGCCACCACCTCTACCATGGAACTCTCTCATGTCAAAATAGTTTGGGCGCACATTAAACACAAATTCACAATATACTTTTCTCAAAAAATATAATGGCACCTCATAATTATTACAAGGTAGATCATCAAAGACCACCCACCACCTCTACCAAAAAAGATTCTTCATCTGCACATTGGTACACCAATATATGGGAAACCTCTTTGCATTAAGAGGTAATGACTGACCAGTTTTGGGATCAATGAAAAGGGCACATATTTGTTGTTTACTAATATTTTTGGTTTTTACTCCCTCGTATGATAGCCCATCGACATAGAATTGACGACACCTATCCCTAAAGCTTCCCCATTTGGTAATTTGTGTGGAAACAACTATGGCACCACTAGCTAATGTTTCTAGGCTAGTGGTGAGGGATTGATGATGCTCAATTTTAGATGTTTTCAATTTAACAATCAGTCTATTGATTTTAGACGTATTTTGTCCTAACTGATTAATTAATTGCTCTTGTGTTTTAGGTGTGCGGTCAAAAGAAGGAATTGGGGGTGTATCTTGTTGGTTTTTAGGAGGTTCATTTGGTTGTTCTTGTTGTGGATTAGAAGAATCTAGTTTTTGAAATAAAAAATAAAAAATCCTAATCAAAATTAATGAAATTAAATTCAAAATGTAAAACAAATTGAACAAACGGGAAAGAAAGACAAAAATAAATAAAAACCAACCTTGATCCATAGTCTGGAGGAGAAATCTAGCACCCTGTTCACAGTTTAGGAGAGAAAATGAAGAAAAAACAAAGTAAAAATGCACTATTCATGGGAAAATAAGACCGAGTTTTTTTTTTAAAACTTTTTTTGACAGGCATTGCATACGTGGTTATCTTGGGATTATTAGCGCATACGCACTCATTTTCCTATAAGTAGCACATACACTGTTAGGACTCGGAGGCAACTAAGAGGGGGGGGGGGTGAGTCAGTTATCTAATAATTTCAAGCCAAATAACTTAATCAAACTTGTTACTTAATACCCGTAAACCAAATTTAATGCTGGTTAACATATTAATAGTTAATATTAATACCGATGAAGCTTAATGCATGAAACAAAAAGAGAAACAACATCCACAACACATAACACAAAGATTTGTACGTGGAAACCCTATAAGGGGAAAAACCATGGTGGGAAACCTTACCCACAATCAGATGATACTACTGCAGATAGTATGTGTGTACAAATGGGGTCTGCAAATGCAGAAAGGCCAGCTGCCTAGAGCTCATTGCTCAATCACAAGAAGGGAGTCACACTGACTACAATTGGATGATTAAATCCAATGATAATGTACTGCTCAAAATATCATCTCCAATGTTGGATTCAGTACCGGTTAAGCTCTTATTATCTCCTTCAAACCTTCCTTGAACCTTCTCTATGGTCTACTCATATGATCTTCAATATTCACACATACCATGTTACAATACCATAACCATATACCGTTATCTTCCTTCAACCTATTACATTATCTCATAAATGAGATCTTACATATATACCAAAACCTAAGACCAATTGTGTAGGTCGGCTCACTAAGAATAATAAAATCAATTAAAAGTAAGTCAAGATGCGATGCATCATGTTGGCTCAACATCAATACCGATTGATTAAACCATCTCCATAACGTGCCATGTTGATCTGGAATAGATAATGCATGCCGGTCCATAACCTAGACCAATTTATCGGTAACAAAAAATATGTCAACCTGATTATACCAATAACCAAATCACCAAAACCAAGTGTCCAAACCATTTCTTCAACATAACCAAGTGATCTCCAGATGATAACAAGTCATCCTCAAAGCCAGTGAACAATATAACTTGCTGGTGAACCAAATATCAGTGACTGTGCATAAGTCATTGAACTTGCCGGTGAACATAACCAAAGATCTCTAGAAGGATAAGTGTTGACATCAATGACAAAACTAATGCAACATATCCATAATACCAACAATATCCCCCTTTGGCATTGGTGGCAACACAAGATGGAAACACCATCTAAGTGCCAAAGTAGAAATGCCAAAAACCAAAAACCAACAATCTCCAGAATAGATCAATACCAGAAATAAAAAATACAAATGTAGAGAGTAAGTATCTCTCCCCCAATGAATAATCTCTCCCCAAATGATAATTTTTTAATGTTTTTCCATAGATATCTCTCCCCCTTTGACATCAAATGCCAAAGCAATACAAATACCAGATACAACCAATTCATAGAACTAATTACAAATACCAACTACTCCCCTTGAGAAGTAGCTCTCCTCCATCAAAGCCAAAAAAAAGGTTTCTTTGTAAATTCTACTGGTTTGATGCCAAGCATCAACTGTCTAAGTCTCTACCAGTGAGGGTATAACCCCAAGCTGCTCTTCGAGATATTTAAAAGTTTCCTTAGGCAAAGGCTTAGTAAAGATATCTGCAATCTACTCTTTAGTATTCACATAAACCAATCTCACTTCTTTTGCTTCAACATTCTCTTTTAGAAAATTGTATTTGATAGAAACTTGTTTAGTTTTAGAGTGAAATACTAGATTATTAGATATATCAACTACTGTTGAATTATCACAATAGATGATTATAGGTTCTTTGCATTTTACCTTTATGTCCTTCAACATTTTCTTAATCCATAATACCTGAGTACAATTAGTTGTTGCTGCAACATATTCTGATTTTGCTGTTGATAATGATGTACAACTCTGTTTCTTGCTCAACCATGAAATCAATCTACTATCAAGAAAGAATGCCCTGCCGATGGTGCTCTTTCTGTCATCTACATCTCTTGCCCAATTAGCATCGGTGTATGCATATAAATCAAAATTTTCATCTTTAGGATACCATAAACCAAAATTTGTTGTGCCTTGTAAATACCGGAAAATCCTTTTCATTCCTGATTCATGATTTTCTTTAGGATTAATTTGAAATCTTGAAATAATACACACCACATTCATTATATCAGGTCTTGTTTGTGTCAAATACAGTAAACCTCCAATCATAGATTTGTATCTTGTCGGATTAACAAGAGCTGAATCATCCTTCAATGATAGTTTATCAGTTGTAGTCATAGGAGTACTTACCGGTTTAGAGTTTTCCATACAAAATTTCTTTAGTAATTCCTTCAAGTATTTTGATTGACATAAGAATATACCTTTATTAGTCTGTGAAATTTTCAATCCTAAAAAGAATTTTATCTCCCCAATCATAGACATTTCAAATTCTTCCTGCATCTTGTTAGAAAAGTCTTTACACAATCCATCTTCTCCTCCAAAAATGATGTCATCAACAAAAACTTCAATAACCAAAATGTCTTCATAGTCACTTTGAAATATAAGTTGCTGTCAGCATTACCTTTAGAGTAACCAAGATTCATAAGATATTTGTCCAATCTAGCATACCAAGCTCTAGGAGCTTGCTTCAATCCATATAAAGCTTTCCTTAGTCTGCAAACCATATCTTTATCATTTTTCAATGAAAATCTATTAGGTTGTTCAATGTAGACTTCCTCTTCAAGATCACCATTCAGAAATGCACATTTAACATCCATTTGATATATTTTATAGTTCTTGTGTGCTACAAATGCAAGAAATAATCTGATTGCCTCAATTCTAGCTACCGGTGCAAAGGTTTCATTGTAATCAATTCCCCCTTTCTGTGAATATCCTTTACACACCAATCTTGCTTTGTTTCTGATAGCCTTACCATCTTCATTAAGTTTATTTCTGAATACCCATTTAGTTCCAATTACATTTTTATTTTTAGGTCAGGGAACTAATGTCCATGTATTGTTCTTTTCAATTTGTTCCAATTCATCTTCCATAGCTTTAATCCAATGTTTATTTTCACAAGCCTCAATGACAGATGTTGGTTCAATTTGAGAAATTAGACATACCTCTTCATTTGCCAGTCTTCCTCTTGTCATAACTCCTTGATACTTATTCCCAATGATCTGACTTTCAGAGTGATTCAATCTTACATACTTGGGTGTATTCACTTGCTATTGTTCTTCAGTCACTATGGAATTCTCTGATGATGTTGGTGTGACTGGATCAACATTTTGTACCGGTGCACTCTATATAGGTTCATTTGTGATTATCTCAACTGTCAGTTCAGAGTCCATAGATCTTGAATTTCTTGTAAAGTGTTCATTTATCTTCACATTTGCACTCTCAATGATTTTTTGCAATATTTTATTAAAACATCTATATGCTTTTCTCTTAGAAGAATAACCAAGAAATATTCCTTCATCACTTCTAGGATCAAATTTATCAATATAATTGTAGTCACATAAATCTGTCCACTTAATTAAATGAATACTTAGTATTTATTTGATTATTTAACCATCAATTAATAATTAATTAAATTAATATTTAATTAATTCATCTTAACCCTCTTCTCCTATTAATTAAATAAATTATTCAATTTATTTGATTTAATTCACTTAACCAAATTCAGACCATTAATTAAATAAATAAATCATATTTATTTAATTAAATATTCTCTCACATTTAAATAAATTAATATTTATTTAAATCCCCTAAAATCCCACCTCTCACATTTAAATAAATTAACATTTATTTAAATCACCTTTATCCTCTACCCACTTGCATTTTCCTACAAATGCAAGTTGCACAATTATTTTAAATAAATAATTTATTTAAATCACCTTTTTCCTCCACCCACTTGTATTTTCCTACAAAAGCAAGTTGCACAACTATTTTAAATAAATTATTTATTTAAAATCCTATTTATCCTCACCCACTTGAAACCTTTAATGGTTTCCCTTAAAGTATTCAAACTTGATGGCTTTAAATTCTTCAAACTTGATGGCTTCCTTCTATAGTCTTCTTAAGCCTTTAATGGTTTCCCTTAAAGTCTTCAAACTTGATGGCTTTAAAGTCTTCAAACTTAATGGCTTCCCTTAAAGTCTTCAAGCCTTTAATGGTTTCCCTCAAAGTCTTCAAGCATTTTAATGCTTTATCTTCATTTTTTTCATTTAAATAAATTAATATTTATTTGAATATTTATCCAAATGCAAATTACACCATTTAATTGAAATAAATGATTTTATTTTAATTGAAAATACCAAAATTTCTCCCACTTGCATTTTCTTACAAAATCCACTTGCATACCTAAACCCCTTCTAGAATTTTCTAAATCACTTCTAAATAACCTAACCCCTTCTCTAAACTTTGTCACATTCCTAAGCAAAAGGGAAGTCACTTCTCAAACCCTCAAAGTCTTTGATAACCATTAAAAGCTTTCAACTTTCAACCACTAAATGGCTCAAAGTTTTTGATAACCATTGAAGGCTTTCAACCTTCAACCACTTAATCCCCAAAGTCTCCAATAACCATTAATGGTTACCTCAAAGCCTCCCACATGGTTAAAATATTTGTTTTGACTCAACCTCTACCCAACCCAAAGGTCTCATTAGGCCATTAATGCTTTGACCATGATTATCTCTTAAACATTTGCACAAAGGTTTATCCTTGGATTAACTCTTAATCCAGTGGGTAATCTTAATTTGGACTTGACCCTTAGCCTCTAGATAACCATGAGGTCTTCTCAGGCCTTTAATGCCTCCAACCTCTTCTCTCAACCCAATCCTATGTTGACACTTGTCACCATTTTATTGGTGCCAATTGTGCACATGGATCCCCAACTTTCAAACTTGGCCCTTGATTAAACCATTCAATCTTAACCCTTCATTTCCCCATTTCTTCTATAAATAGAACCCTTCTCCTCAAGCAAAAAAAAAGCATTAGAGTATTGTTGTTATACTGGCATTAGCATAGAGCTTTTTCATGGCATCACTATCTACTCTTGCATAGTATTTGCTTATCATATTCAACCATCTTGAATCTCCATATGGCATCCATGGCTAGTGCTAAAAGCTGAGAGCTACACTCATTTGGGACTTGGAGAGGAGAGGAACAAGGGAGGAGCAACTATGAGCATCTTGATTAGCTATTTTATTCTATGTTTATATGCTTTCTATTTCATGCTTAATATCTCTCTTGATATGCCTGTTTAGGATAATCTTTTGTTGCTAACACTAATGTTTGTTTCTTGTGCTCTTGTGTGTGTTGCCATCAAACAGATTTTCTAATCCTTTTTGCAGAGCATCATTTGGTGAACCCGACGTGAATCCAAATACCAAAAAAAGATCAACTTTTTTTTTTTTTTTAACCAATAACATGTTTGAATGTTGAAAATGTCACATAGGTTGCGCTTTTGACACTGTTTTGGTGCGTTTGACATTATTTTGGCGCTATTCACCCTGTTTCAGTGCTTTGCCTTCTCTGTCTTTCCCTTTCTTTTAATGCGTTTGTGTTAAATAGTGCCTCTATTCAAACGCAGACTAGCGCTATTGTAACAAAACGTTGTACAAATCACCTTGTAACCAAAAAAAAAAAAACCAAAAAAAAAAAAATTAGGCTTGTAGAAGCCCACCAAATAGGCGGATTTTACTAACTATTTTTCTCTTTTGTGCAGATTTAAATTAGATTAAAAAGTAGATTTATATTTTTTACTAACTTGTTTTTGAAGTTGGTTTTAAAAATGAATTCACTTTTTATTTTGGTTTAAAATTAACTTCACATTTCAAATTTGGGCTTTTAAAAAAGAATCACACATTTGTTTGGGGCTCTTAAAAAGAATTTCATTGTTCCAAGGTAAAAAGAACCACAAACTTATACAAAAACAACTTTATTTTTTTGCAAGTTAGGAAACAAACTTTGTTTTGGTGCTTAAAATTAACAAGGCAAATTTTATTTCTTGCATCAAGATAAAACTCACAATCTACACTTCCATTTTTGGTGCAAATAAAATTCACAATCAACTTGTCTCATTTTCAAAGCAATTTTACTTCATGCAAACGTGTTTTTCATTAAGTTGACCAGGATTTTCAAATTCTAGTTTACTCAAACAATTGCCTTTGAAAATTAAAAAGAACACCATGATTATTGGAGCAACATCTCCAAATAGTTAGATCACATTGCAATGATAGATTAAAAAGAAGAAGTGTTTTTCGTGCTTGGCACACTTGTGCAAAGAGTTGGTCGAGTGGTCCTACTTCTAACACACACTATCCTCTCCCTTGGCTTTCGTGGTCCTAGGTGCAAGAGAAAAGTGTTAATAACACTCAAAATTTTATCTTTTTAAGAGAGGCCTGCCAAGGGATCGATACTCTTGGGAACGACCTCGAGCGGTAAATCCTTCGAACCGCTATAGAAATCAGGTGAGAGCGAAAGCTGTAGCCTTGGGTATAGCTGTTCCTACAATGTAACTGGCCGAAAGGACAAATGGGCCCCACCACCAGTTACAAGGCTCTTAAGTGAGTCACTGCAGAATGAACTTATGTCCAAAAACATCAAACATGACTAAACGCCTTTAAGTAGTAGCCCACCTGTTCTATTGATTGAGGATATTTACGATATAATTTAGTGCAAGAGCATAGATGGTTTTGCTCCCAAGATAATCACCATACATATTTCCTTGAGTAGAAACATAGCTTTTTGAAAAGTCACTTGTGGCTTGATAAAAGTGGTGACTCCCCCATCATAGGGATCATCTATTTGTTATGCTCGTGCAAGACTTAGTATATCACATCCTTACCTACCATGGTGGGATTCATAAGGTATGTAGTACCAAAGTCGAAGAAATATCAAGATGTGGGCTAAATTTATCACAACTGGCCATTTGACCTTAGGGATAAAAAGTGTTTGAAGTGTGTTCATTTTAAAGACCAAGTACAAATTGAGCCGACTTCAGGCTTTGGAAATACACCTTAAAATACATCTAAAGGAAGGGTCATATACAAGTCCAAGGATTGGGTTGATCTAGACCCATACTCATTTGTTCCTTTTAGGCAACATTCTTGTGTTTGTGTGCTTGCTTTGTTTTCTTATCAAAAAAAAAATCAAAAAATCACTTCCCAAAAAAAAAGTATTCATCCAACCAAACATCTGTCAAAACAACCAAAAACATAAAAAAAAAACAAGGTACAAACAACAAAGAGTCAAATTTTATGACCATTCTTCACATGTTGCGAAAGAAGAAGTGTCATCAGAATATGAACTTGAAAAGAAGACCATTAAGCTCAAAGGCTTTGATCAAAAGGAGGAAATTCTTCTATATCAATCAACAAATCTTTGTCTCCCATAGAGTCTTTCTACATCGCATGCGTCTATACCTTCAAGGTAAAGCAAATGAATTTGATTCAGAATCATTGAACCGCAGAGCTTTTATGCAATATAGAGCTCTGAGTTATCACAAAAATCAAGGAGGAAAGATTAATCCCAACTTTTTCCCCAACATCTGCATCACCTACAACACAGCTCGAGAAATACCTCCAACACCTGAAAGAGAAGAGGTAGAGTTCGTTCCATTTGTAACACAAAGCTTTTATTGAAGTTGAAAACACTTTCATCCATCATCTTTCTCATCCATCATCATTTCATCATCAATCCATTCCAACTCTCAAAACATTAAGAGGTTCTTGTCCCAAAGTTCTTTTTTAGAAATTGCTTGAAATCAAACACATCACATCACTTTTTAGATTGTGTCTACATCTAGGATAAGCTCATCCTAAGAGACACATCTACGCAGGTTAAAACTAGTTCATGAGTGAATCCTCTCACTACTAGGTAGTTAAATCTGTAACACATCTCAGATTTCTCTACACCTTATCACATCAAAACTTATCAAACAAACAAGCAATTCAAAGAAGGAATTTTGGTTACATCCACCTTAAAAGTGCTAGAGATCCACGTGCAACACAATTCACCAACCATCAATCTTTCATTTCATCAAACAACTCATCATCATCTTCAATCAACTTCAACAAAAGCTTGCAAGCAAAATGGCTCAAACCCGATCACAGTCCAGGCAACGAGAAATAGAAAGGGAAGAAGAAGAAGAGGAAAATCTCAATGAATTTCAAGAAGCACTTGGAGGAAATGCAGATGACAAAAACCCAAGTACTCCCACTCCTGCAACAATAGAAAGGGCTCAGCATAACCCTCTCTTTAACAAACTTTTTGACGAAATACTCAGGAGCAATGCGGATGCTCACTTCTTAAGACTCGCTCAAGAAGGAGAAAAACTCCCCTCTAACTTTGATCTTGCCCAATTAAGACAAGCATCAGAAAGACAAAGTCACCATGAAGAGGAAAGAGGTAGAGATCCCATCAGATATAACATTCCTCGAGGTAACCCACCACCTCCTCCTCCAAATGAAATGGAGATGTTGCGGCAACAAGTCGAGAATCTCACCCAACAACTTCATAGTGGTGTCAAGACTAACCAATTCTCACTCAATGACATCTGTCCCTATCCTTTTGATAGGAATCTTTACATGCCACCATTTCCACGAGGATTCGAAACACCCAAATTTGAAAAATATAGAGGAAAGGGGGATCCCCGCGATCATGTCCGAGAATTTCATTCCGCTTGTCTCGAAGTAGCATATGAAGACACATACCTAATGTGTCTTTTTCCCCAAAGCTTGGGAGGAACAACCACATCATGGTTTTCCCGACTACCAGGTGGCATTAGAACATTTGGGGAACTTATCCAAAAATTCCTCGCTCATTACTCTCATAACATTGAACGCGACATCACCATGGCTGATCTGTGCAACACCAAACAAAAACCAGGTGAACTATTCTCAATATTCCTGCAACGATGGCGCCAAATGTCTAGCAAATGTTCTCTTCAGTTACCTGAACGAGAACTAGTGGAAATATTCATTTCCAACTTAAACAAAGAAATGGAATTTCACCTGGATGTCAAAGACACAGACTCTTTTAATGATATGATCACCAAGGGTTTAAAATGTGAACGAGAACTCATCAAGAAAGGACTCATCAAAATCTTTAATGAACCAAAAGATGGTCCTCGCCCGCGCTTCAATAGTGATAAACCAAGCTTCTGGAATAAAAACAAGAATATCGTCAACGATGGGGTTGTGGATGCCAGGACTATCCAAAATGCACAATCTGTGGTTTGGTTTGCAGGACAAAATCCTCCACCTCAAAACAACACAAATGTTCCTTCTAATCAAGGTCGCATCACATCTCATGATGAACCTAGACCTCGTCAGCAAAAACAGAAATGCACATACACTCCCTTAGGGGAACCCATTGAAACAGTGTTGCGACAACTCATTTCTCAAAATTTGGTCACTCTGCCTAAGCTATCAAACTATGAGCCTCAGGTCAAACCGGCATGGTGGAGAGATACTGAACACTGTGAATTCCATCAAGGAAGAGGGCACAAGACAAGTAATTGTCACCGATTGAAAGATCTCATTCAGGATCTTATTGATCGAGGAGAAATTGAAATTCAAGGAGATGACCCAAAAACAACAAATAATGATCATCTAATGTTCAAAAATCCACTTCCATCACAAGATCAAAGGGGTCCTTCCACTTCTAGCCGAGGCACTGATACCACTAATTATACACAGGCTGCGTATAATTACACTGTAAATCATCTGTATGATGCCAGTGAACAAGTTGCAACCATAACCTTCAAAAATACCAATTCAAATTGCAAAGTTGTTACACGTCGCAGTAAGGTCACCATAAAGGTAGCTCCACAAGGCACCACCTCCATCCCAAAGTAGTACAATCTTGTGGAACAGTTAGACAAAACCCCTGCACTTATATCCATTTTAGAGCTTTTGCGTCTATCACCATCTCATAAAACTATCTTGGAATAAGCACTCCAAGAGGCGTCAGTCCCTGCAAATCTGAATACGGACCAATTTCAAGCCATGGTTGGAAGTCTAAAGTCATCACCTTGTCTCACTTTTTCTGAAAGTGACAACTCTTCCTTCCAACAACCTCATAACGCCTCACTCCACATTGAAGGATTTATTAACCAACATAGGATCAAGCGAGTCTTGATCGATAATGGAGTAGGCCTAAATATTTGTACACTGCAATTGGTCACAGCATTGGGATATGCGGTAGAATCAGTGGATCCTCGTTAGAAGATCACAATCAAAGCCTATGACGATGCAGAGTGTTCATCCAAAGGCGCTGTGGTACTACCAATCCGAGTGGGCCCCGTGGTAAAGCACATCATTTGTCAGGTTCTGGACCTTCCTCTGCCCTACAATCTATTGTTAGGAAGACCTTGGATACATGCCATGCAAGCCGTTCCATCTACCTACCATCAATGTATCAAGTTCCCACATAATGGTGTAGAGATCACAATTTTGGGCGATGCAAACCCCTTTGCATTTTGCCATAATATCAGCCATCAACCAAAGATTACTATTCCTAATAATAGAGAAGCCATTTCCTCCACATCATATATAAGTCCAGCCTCTCTTGCCAGTTCAAACACCACTATACCAAAGCAAGAAAAGCTTAAGATGAAGATCGCAGAGGAAGGTCCTGGGGAATACAACTTGAGTCAACTCTTTTGTGTGGGACAAATGCCCACTTCTCCTAGAACACATGGTAAACCACAACAGTTACTCCAGCAACCACTGACCACACCAGCATGTGCTTTGACACCTTTCATCCTTGGAAAGAGTCAAGAGGAAGAAACCCAAGATGAGGACCTAGCGGAATGGATCTATAAAGATCCCATCACCACTGATATCCCGCCAGTTAAACTTCCTACAGATCAGTATGGCAAAGGTCTCCTCATTATGCAATGAATGGGATATGATGGTCAGAGTGCTTTGGGATATTGCAAACAAGGACGACATGAACCTCTACTACCAGAATTCAAACCCAAAGGTAATACAGGCCTAGGCTTTGAGAAAGAAATATTTCCTAAACTCAGATTCAAAGAAAAACCCAACAAACCATTATGTCAGCCTATTGCAAAAAGGACACCTTTCATCATTAAAGCAGCCTCAAGCACCATCCCAACTGCCCCATCGAGGCTCACAACCCCAACACAACCATCACCAATGCCATTCATTCCACCAAATGGACTCATAATCCCACCAGTAGCACCATTAGCAGCAACAACTGTATCAGAACCTGCAACAGTATCTATGGTACGAGCAGTTCTAGCAGAAGCCACTAAGTCAACACTGCCGATACTCCCCGTACTAGATTCCTTCATCCCCATCAAACTTCCTGTAGCATCGATCACTACAAAGGTACATCAACCAATCACACCTGCAGTGTTTAACTCAAAAGACATCCCAGTATGGTATAGCAATCGGATGCTGGAAAGTGATTCAGAGACCGACTCACATGAAAGGGAATTTGATTTGGTACAACTTAATACTCCAGATGAGGAAGACACACCACCACCTCCACCATGCAAAGACATCCCTGTTTACGGAGAAGCATAGATAAAGACCACTTGGGTTCCTGAATTGGAAACATCTTCCACAGACCCTACGTCTCATCCTACGCCTGATTCTGACAAGGAGAGTACCATTAACGACCTTCACCATAACGTCTTAACCCTCACTGATACATCCAACTCACTTAACCTAATCGATGAAGTAATGCCTATTATCCACCCTGAACTCATCGAATGGAACCAACCAAATCCCCCATGTCTTGACCTCTTCCAAAACGATGAGGCCATCATTGACTTTTTGGAATTAAGGGATAACCTACCAAGTGGGGATCACAAAGTTGGATTCACCATTGAACTTAATAGTGCAGCATACTTCGGGGTGGATGCCAAACCTTTCAGCTGCAAAAATATAACAATAAAACATGGATTTTCCAGTGACAACCACACTGTGGCACTGTTTGATCCGACAAAAGTAAAAAGAAAGAGCGTATCCAACGCTGAAAACCTCTCTGAGGTGCCTGAGGATGAAGGGTTTGACATTCTCCCTGATAGTACACAACAGGAACGATCAACAATTCTCATCGAGGAAACCAAAGAGTACAATGTGGGGACTCCTGAAAATCCTCATATCATACATCTGGCATCTCTTCTCACTCCAGAGGAACAACCTAAATTTATAGAGTTCTTCCAGAAGCGTCAGATCAACTTCGCATGGTCATATGCAGACATGCCTGGGCTTGATCCTGATTTAGTCATGCATCACCTCACCGTAGCAGAAGGAGCCAAACCTGTCAAGCAGAAGCTTCATAAGATGCATCCTCAGATTGCAATACTAGTCAAAACCGAACTCAAGAAACTCCTAGATGTTGGTTTCATTAGACCAATTGATTATGCAGAATGGATCTCCAATATTGTGCCTGTTGGCAAACCAAAAGGGGGCATCCACATTTGTACTGACTTCAGAGATCTGAATAAGGCATTTCCTAAGGATAAATTCCCCTTACCAAATATCGACATCATAGTGGATCTAATAGCAGGACATGCCATGCTTTCACTCATGGATGGCTTTTCCAGATACAATCAAATAAAGATTGCACCAGAAGATCAACATAAGACAGCCTTCACCTATCCATGGGGCACATACTGCTGGAATGTAATGCCTTTTGGTCTAAAGAATGCAGGAGTGACCTATCAACAAGCAATGACTACTATCTTTCATGATATGATGCATACCATAATGGAAGATTATGTTGATGACTTACTAGCAAAATCACTCACTAGAGAAGGTCATTTGGACATATTAGAGAGAATCTTTGATAGACTGGAACAATATCATGTTCGACTCAACCCAAAGAAATGTGTCTTTGGAGTAACCTCTGGGAAACTTCTAGGATACATTGTCTCAATCAAAGGCATTGAGGTCGATCCAGCAAAGGTTAAGGCAATCATGGACATGCCACCTCCAAAGAATATCAGTCAGCTAAGGACATTACAAGGGCGACTTCAATCCATCCAAAGATTCATTACACAATTGGCTGATAAGTGTCACCCATTTACACACCTGCTACACAAGAACATCCGCTTTCAGTGGGATGCTAGATGCCAACAAGCATTTCAGATGCTTAAAGACTATCTCATGAATCCACCAGATCCAAGTAGACCGTTGTTACTCTATATCTCAGCAACAAGTACAGCATTGGGTGTACTACTGGCACAACATAATGCAGAAGGAAAAGAGTGTGTTGTTTACTACATTTCTCGCACATTGGTGGGCTATGAACTCAATTACACCCCTATTGAGCGAGCTTGCCTAGCAGTAATCTTAGCAGCCACTAAACTGAGGCACTATCTGTTAACACACAAAGTACAACTCATTGCAAAGATTGATCCACTGAAGTATTTACTCAGCAAAGCAGCATTGACAGGTTGCTTAGCCAAATGGGTGATGATTCTAAGTGAATTTGACATCGAGTATGTGGACCGTAAAGCTATCAAAGGACAGGTCATTACAGATCAGTTGGCTGATGCACCACTCATAGGCGATCATCCTCTCATTTCCAATTTTCCAGATGAAGAGATATTCATGATCACAACAACACAACCATGGAAACTATATTTTGATGGTTCATACACTAGGCACGGCTCGGGGGCAGGCATTCTGTTTATCACACCTCAAGGTGATAGCATCCCGAAGTCTTACAGGCTCACATTTCCATGCACAAACAACATAGCAGAGTATGAGGCCTTGATCACAGGACTTAGGTTAGCCGTACAATGGAAATTACAAGAACTGCAAGTATATGACGATTCCCAACTAGTCATTCGACAAGCAACAGATGAATATCAGACCAAAGATGATAAACTCATGCCATATAAGCAAATGGTGGACACTCTAAAGACATCATTTACTACTATCACTTTTGAGCAGATACCAAGAGATCAGAATCGAGCTGCTGACGCTATGGCTACCATCGCATCTCTCCTAGATCTTCCACAAAACTCAACACGCTACGAGTTCTTGGTAGAACAACTTTGGATCCCCGCTTATGATACCCCTGAATCCGAGATGATATGTCACCTTGTTGGTTCTGAATCCCCATGGTACGGTGAGTTCTACACCTATCTCCATGATCACACCCTTCCTCCCAACCAATCAAATAACCAACGCAAAACCTTCATTCGCCAAACTGCTTGATATACCATTATTGTCGAAACCCTATACCGACGCGGTCTTGATGGTACTCTCCTTCGATGTTTGGAACAAGGTGAGATAACAAAGGCTTTGGAAGAGGTTCATGAAGGAATTTGTGGGACTCACTCAGTGGTCCGTCACTAGCCAAGAAACTCCTGCGCAATGGATACTATTGGCCATCTATGGAAAAGGATTCCTACTACTTTGTCAGAAAATGCAAGAAATGTCAAGTTCATGGCGACCTGATACATGCACCGGCCCAGGAACTGCAACCAATCACAACACCATGGCCTTTCTATCAATGGGGCCTTGACCTTGTGGGTAAGATTCATCCATCTTCATCCAATGGCCATAAATTCATTATTACCGCCATCGAATATTTCACAAAGTGGATCAAAGTTGTTCCACTTACCCAAGTCACCGGCAAGCAGATCGCCTCATTCATCCTCAACTACATCATCTGCCGGTATGGTGTACCCATGTCCATCATCACAGATAATGGTCTTCCTTTCAAAAATCAGGATGTCCGTGAACTTTGTGAGAAATTTCATATCCAACACCATTTTTCCACTCCCTACTACCCACAAGGCAATGGTCAGGCTGAAGCATCCAATAAAAACATATTAAGAATCCTCAAGAAGATAGTCAATGATGCCGCCCGTGATTGGCATGTTCAACTAAATCGAGCGCTATGGGCATATCGAACTAGCATTCGAACCCCTACAGGTGCAACTCCTTATTCGTTGGTATATGGTGCAGAAGCTATCTTGCCTATTGAGGTCAAGATACCATCATTATGGGTTTCCTTGCACAATCTCATCGATGATGAAGCCTACAGAGTATCCCGTCTTCAGGACTTAGAGTTACTTGATGAGAAACGACAAGCTGCATACAATCACCTCAAATCCTATCAGCAGCGCATGAGCAGAAGCTACAATCATTGAGTTAGACCTCGTACATTTGAGGTAGGTGATCCTGTTCTATGAGAGAATCCTCGCAACCAACCAAACAAAGAACATCAGGGCAAGTTTGAATCAAACTGGTTGGGCCCATATGTTGTCACTGCTGTGTTCGGGTCCGGGGCATATCAATTGGCTACATCAGAAGGAGAACAGCTTGCAGATCCAATCAACAGCATGCACCTAAAACGGTTTTATACCTAAGGTGTGTAGAGCATCAGGCTCCCCTCCATACCAGAAAATACCAAAAACATTTCAAAAAAAATAAATAAAAATGTCCTGAAGAAAATACAAAAACATTCAAAAAAAGTAAAGAAAAATCATGCATCCAAACAGTGAACAACCACTCCGGTGGCACCTTGGGTAAGTACGATGGTGAAAACCTAGCAAACAGGCGCCACTCGTAAAGGCTATGGCTCCATTGTCTTTTAGACTTGTTGCGATTGCATCTACTTCATACATACATCCATCCATCCAAAACCATGGCTTGTTATTCCTCTGCAATTATGATAGTACTCCATACATCTTGCATCCCGCTTTTTCATAGTCATGTCTAAAATTGGGGGCAATGCCTTTAACCTATTGATGGAAGTGGATTCTACATTGTCTTATGATTCATTAAGTTCTTCATTGAAAGCAATCATAAAAAATCCAAAAACATTCAAAAAAAAAAAATCTCGCAAAAATCCAAAAACATTCAAAAATGTCTCAACAAAAATACCAAAAACATTCAAAACAATTCAAAATCCAAAAACATCGACAAACCATTGAAAAATCCAACAAAAACATGGCAACACATTGTACATACTTGTCCATGCAGATACCAAACAAACATTGCGACATACTTAACAAAATGACCATTTATCAATCAAACCAAACAACATCAACACTCAAAACTATCTTCAACAAGGATGCATCCTTCCTTACAAAAACAAAGACAAGATGACATTTTCTTTGACAAGAAAATTCTGTTTACACTATCAAATACTTGGTCGATTTATGGTCTAGTAATTTATATCAGGTTCCTACGGCATTGTTTGTGTATCTTTGACACATTATTCCGATGAAGTTTTGGGGCATGTACTAATGGTGTCTACGTGGGAAGTTCACTAAGCTATGTGATCATAGGCAAAAATACAGTCATAGATCACTACGGCTTGCTGACTACAGTGTATACCTCGACCATATGAGCATGAACCATTACCAAGGATCCTTATTCTTTATTCTTTATGTATATACTATTTGTTTGCAGGTACAATGCTCTTTCTTTGGTTCCTCCTACCTCATCCAAACTGGATAAAGGTTTTATCTCTTATTACGGTATGCACTTGTCTCAGGATATGATCAGCCTAAGATCAAGGAGGATGATCCAAGTCATGCATGAAAGGAGATAATCCTTGTCTGTTCCGCAAGCAATACTCTGGTCAACTTGATCCATTATATCAAGTTGCTTGTATTAACTTGCTATATCAAAATCCATGTAAGAAATACTCTGGTCATCTTGAATCTTTATGTCAAGTTGCTTGTATTTTCTTACAACATTTTAAAGCTCAATGATGAAAAATAAAGCACCATGGATCGTCATTCCATCTCATCTATATATATTGCATTTCGTTGCATTCCACCCATCCCTACACTCATAATAGCTACATATCATGCATACATAGTCATAATAATGCATACTCTATTTTACTCATCTTCTTCCATAGGACTCGGTCCTAGTCCCGCCCAATTTTTCAAAAAAATAATAATAAAATTCGGCCCATCTCTCGAGGGGGCATACCACCCATTAAATTTACATTTTATGGGGCATTTCTTCACACCTATTTTTCTTTCTTTGAAATGACGCGATAAACCGCACCGTCTCAAAGAGGGGCAAATGTAGTCACATAAATCTGTCCACTTAATTAAATGAATACTTAGTATTTATTTGATTATTTAACCATCAATTAATAATTAATTAAATTAATATTTAATTAATTCATCTTAACCCTCTTCTCCTATTAATTAAATAAATTATTCAATTTATTTGATTTAATTCACTTAACCAAATTCAGACCATTAATTAAATAAATAAATCATATTTATTTAATTAAATATTCTCTCACATTTAAATAAATTAATATTTATTTAAATCCCCTAAAATCCCACCTCTCACATTTAAATAAATTAACATTTATTTAAATCACCTTTATCCTCTACCCACTTGCATTTTCCTACAAATGCAAGTTGCACAATTATTTTAAATAAATAATTTATTTAAATCACCTTTATCCTCCACCCACTTGTATTTTCCTACAAAAGCAAGTTGCACAACTATTTTAAATAAATTATTTATTTAAAATCCTATTTATCCTCACCCACTTGAAACCTTTAATGGTTTCCCTTAAAGTATTCAAACTTGATGGCTTTAAATTCTTCAAACTTGATGGCTTCCTTCTATAGTCTTCTTAAGCCTTTAATGGTTTCCCTTAAAGTCTTCAAACTTGATGGCTTTAAAGTCTTCAAACTTAATGGCTTCCCTTAAAGTCTTCAAGCCTTTAATGGTTTCCCTCAAAGTCTTCAAGCATTTTAATGCTTTATCTTCATTTTTTTCATTTAAATAAATTAATATTTATTTGAATATTTATCCAAATGCAAATTACACCATTTAATTGAAATAAATGATTTTATTTTAATTGAAAATACCAAAATTTCTCCCACTTGCATTTTCCTACAAAATCCACTTGCATACCTAAACCCCTTCTAGAATTTTCTAAATCACTTCTAAATAACCTAACCCCTTCTCTAAACTTTGTCACATTCCTAAGCAAAAGGGAAGTCACTTCTCAAACCCTCAAAGTCTTTGATAACCATTAAAGGCTTTCAACCTTCAACCATTAAATGGCTCAAAGTCTTTGATAACCATTGAAGGCTTTCAACCTTCAACCACTTAATCCCCAAAGTCTCCAATAACCATTAATGGTTACCTCAAACCCTCCCACATGGTTAAAACATTTGTTTTGACTCAACCTCTACCCAACCCAAAGGTCTCATCAGGCCATTAATGCTTTGACCATGATTATCTCTTAAACATTTGCACAAAGGTTTATCCTTGGATTAACTCTTAATCCAGTGGGTAATCTTAATTTGGACTTGACCCTTAGCCTCTAGATAACCATGAGGTCTTCTCAGGCCTTTAATGCCTCCAACCTCTTCTCTCAACCCAATCCTATGTTGACACTTGTCACCATTTTATTGGTGCCAATTGTGCACATGGATCCCCAACTTTCAAACTTGGCCCTTGATTAAACCATTCAATCTTAACCCTTCATTTCCCCATTTCTTCTATAAATAGAACCCTTCTCCTCAAGCAAAAAAGAAGCATTAGAGTATTGTTGTTATACTGGCATTAGCATAGAGCTTTTTCATAGCATCACTATCTACTCTTGCATAGTATTTGCTTATCATATTCAACCATCTTGAATCTCCATATGGCATCCATGGCTAGTGCTAAAAGCTGAGAGCTACACTCATTTGGGACTTGGAGAGGAGAGGAACAAGGGAGGAGAAACTATGAGCATCTTGATTAGCTATTTTATTCTATGTTTATATGCTTTCTATTTCATGCTTAATATCTCTCTTGATATGCCTGTTTAGGATAATCTTTTGTTGCTAACACTAACGTTTGTTTCTTGTGCTCTTGTGTGTGTTGCCATCAAACAGATTTTCTAATCCTTTTTGCAGAGCATCAATAATCATCTCTCCTAATGTAGCATTTGCTTCCAAATATTCTGAAGTACTTAAGAGTAGGAATATTAGCAAACCATAATTCATAGGGTGTCTTACCGGTTTCACCTTTGATGTGAACTCTGTTGATAGTGTAAACCATTGTATTCACTACTTCTCTCCAATACACATGAGGTAGATTTGCTTATGATATCATGCTTCTAGCTGCATCCAAAATAGTTATGTTCTTCCTTTCCACAACTCCATTTTGCTGAGGTGTCCGGGGTGTTGATAGTTGTCTTCTAATTCCATTCACTTCACAAAATGTATTGAACTCCTTAGATGTAAATTCACTTCCTTGATCTGATCTTAAACATTTGATTTTCTTGTCGGTTTCATTCTTTACAAGTGCCTTGAATAATTTGAATTTCCCAAAAGCTTCTGATTTCTCCCTGAGAAAAGTAACTCAAAACATTCTAGAATAATCATCAATGATTAGCATAAAGTATCTATCTCCCTATAGACTTCTTGTTCTTGCCGGACCACATAAGTCAGTATGAATTAAATCAAGAACATCATTGGTTTTCTCAGAAATACTCTTGAAAGTTGTTCTAACTTGCTTTCCCATTTGACATTCCTTACATATCGGATTATGAGGTCTTACAATCTTAAGTAAACCCCTTACTGCCTTAGATGAACTAATCTTTACAATGCAATCAAAATTCACATGACAGAGTCTTTTATGCCATAACAAAATTTCATCAATATGTGCAATCAAGCATGTCTTTTCATTGTTATTCAAATGAAAGATATTACCTCTAGTCTGATTACCGGTTGCAATTTCCAAACCAGTTCTATTCATGATTTTGCATTTACCATTCTTGAATTGTAACTGAAATCCTTTTTCAACTAATTGACCAACACTCAAAAGATTATGCTTCAAACCTTCAACATAATAAACATTGTCAGTATTGTGCTTACCATCAAAAGATATAATGCGTTTTCCTCTGATCAAACAAGCTTTATCATCTCCAAATCTTACTAGACGTCCATTGTATTCCTGAAAGGATAAGAATTTACTTTTATCACCAGTCTAATGATTTGAAAATCTGGAATCTATAATCCATTCATCCTTTTCTTCTATTTTAGTTGCCAGGGCCTGCTCTACTAGTGGAAGAGTAGGTGCTGGTTGATCTTCTGTTATTGCAACAAAAGCCCATCCATTGTCTCCCGGTTCTTCATCAGAATCATCAGTAACTCCTTCATCAACATAGTAACATGATTTGTCTCTATTCTTCTTAAATCTGTATCTCTGATATTCAAGGTTAGGCTTATATGTTCTTTTAGTTTCTTCTCTCAATATTGCATGTATGTCAGGACATCTAGATGCCATATGACCAATTTTATTACAGTTAAAACATTTAAAGGGCACTTTACCTTCATACTTACTTCCAATAGAACCTTTAGGTATTCTCCTTGCAAATAGTGCTTCAAGTTCTTCCATTTCTTCATTTTCACTCCTGATGTCTTCAAGTTATCTTGCATAAAGTGCTTTCCAATCAAATTTATCAGCTGATGATGAAGATGATGTAGATGATGATGCTTTGAAAGCTAAATCTATTTTAATTGTAGCAAGAAGACCAAATTCCTCAAGCTCAAATGCTGAAAGTTTTCCAACCAAGGTATCTCTAGATACTGATGTATTAGGCATAGTTCTTAACTCATTAATAGAAGTTACTTTCATTTTGTATGTCAGTGGCAATGCTCTTAAAACTTTAGAAACAATTTCATCTTCACTTAAGGAACCTCCACAACATTGTATTCCCAAAACAATTTCATTAACCCTTTCCATAAAAGAAAAAATTCTTTCATATTCTTCCATTTTCAAATTTTCATACTTGACCCGGAAGCATTCCAGTTTTGCAATTTTGACAGTGGAATCACCTTCATTCAATGTCTCTAATTTATCCCAAATAGCTTTAGCTATAGATCGGTCTGATAATCCCATGATTTGCTGATCTGATAAGGTGCTCAAAAGTGCTTCTCTTGCTTTGCAATCATTCTCCTGATCCTTACTCAATGTAGGTGGATTAGGTTGACCTGGTGTAGGACCAACATAGGCATTTTGTGTAACATCCCATATGTCTTTTCCAATGCAATTCTAATGTGTCTCCATTTCGATCTTCTATATACCATAGTTAGTTCCATCAAGTTTTAGACTATCCTTCCTGAAATAGTTAGTTGCCATAGAATCTCCTCAAGTTGTTAAGCTTCTGCAAAAAGAGGACTTTTCTCTGATACCAATTGTTAAGACCCAGAGGTAACTGAGAGGGGGGGGAGGGGGGTGAATCTGTTGTCTAATAATTTCAACCCAAATAACTTAATCAAACTTGATACTTAATACCAGTAAACCAAACTTAATGTCGGTTAATAGATTAACAGTTAATATTAATACTCGTGAAGCTTAATGCATGAAACAGAAAGAGAAACAACATCCACAACACATAACACAGAGATTTGTATGTGGAAACCCTATAAGGGAAAAAACCACGGTGGGAAACCTTACCCACAATCAGATGATACTACTACAGATAGTATGTGTGTACAAATGGGGTCTGCACATGCAGAAGGCCAACTGCCTAGAGCTCACTGCTCAATCACAAGAAGGGAGTCACACTGACTACAATTGGATGATTAAATCCAATGATAATGTACTGCTCAAAGTAGAATCTCCAATGCTGGATTCAGTACTGGTTAAGCTCTGATTATCTCCTTCAAACCTTCCTTGAACCTTCTCTATGGTCTGCTCATATGATCTTCAATATTCACACATACCATGTTACAATACCATTACCATATACCGTTACCTTCCTTCAACATATTACATTATCTCATAAATGAGATCTTACATATATACCAAAACCTAAGACCAAATGTGTAGGTTGGCTCACTAAGAATAATAAAATCAATTAAAAGTAAGTCAAGATGTGATGCATCATGTCGTATCATCATCAATACCGATTGATCAAACCATCTTCATAACGTGTCGTGCTGATCTAGAATATATAACGCATGCCGGTCCATAACCTAGACCAATTTATCGATAACAACAAATATATCAACCCGATTAGACCAATAACCAAATCACCAAAACCAAGTGTCCAAACCATGTCTTCGACATAACCAAGTGATCTCTAGATGATAACAAGTCATCCTCAGTGCCGGTGAACAATATAACCAACCAGTGAACCAAATACCAGTGACTCTGCCTAAGTCACTGAACTTGCCGGTGAACATAACCAAAGATCTCCAGAAGGATAAGTGTTGTTAAGTGTTGACATCAATGACAAAACTAATGCAACATATCCATAATACCAACATACGTGCTCATTTTCCTAGAGGTAGTGCATACGCGCTCATTTTCCTAAAAGAAGTGCGTATGTGCTACCTTCTCTAGGCTTGGGAACAACAAACCTAAGCGTGTACGCGGTGAATTCAAATTTTAGAACCACGTATGCACTACTTGTTTTTCCATTTTTTTTTGGGTGGTATCCACTTTTTTGACCACCATCTTTGTGCACTTACCCATATATTAATTAGTTTACTAGTATATATATATATATATTTATTAATTATATGTTTATATATGTATATGAGTTTGAATAATGATTCGATCATATACATGTATATACATATGTAATTATGATATATAAAAACATATTTGATTACTTATGAAATTTGATTATTTTTGCTTTGTGAAATTTCATTTGATTATATACATATATATATGTATGTAATTACTATATATGTAAATATATTATTGAAATTAAATTATTTTGTTTTATGAAAAGTCATTATTTATAGTTATATAAATATAAATATAAATATATGTATAAATATAAACATGAAAAGCGACTTAATTGAAAACATAATAACCGAAAGGTTTGGCGGTTTATTTAATGCAAAGTAAATGTTAAATGAGGGAGGTCGATAGTAATATCAACCACTCCCCATATTTATAGGGAGGGGTCGGTATTACCACCAACCACACCTCATCCCTTTTTTACTTTCCTCATTGACCATGTTGCAGATTTAGTTTCCTTTGACAACGTCGACCGAGCTATGGACAATGCAGTATGTGGTGAAAGTCATGGGTTACCAGCCCACATAAACCCACCGATATTAATATCTTTGAACGACATGTGAAGTGTAGTGTCACATAAGAAGTTAATATAATAAACTTTGCATATTATATGGAAGTCATTACTAGTAAAGTCGAGTTGGCATAAGACTTAAATGCCACTATAACTTGGGACCAATTTGCAAGGAGTTGATAATAAATCTACCACGCGTCAAATAGACTTGTAGTTTTTGAAATGAACATGAATTCTACAAGGAATATTAACCACGATGAAGTGTTTGAGATGAGCATGGATTTTGCAAAGAACACCACGATGTGTTTAAAGAATTACATGGTAATTAGTCCACATAATAACATCGGTAATAAAGAACTTAAATGGCTTGAGCAATTTGGTGTCAACAATAGGGATAATGAATATCATTGCATGGAGAACACATAAGTGTTTGAAACCATCTAGGATTGTGATGTTGCAGTTAAACAATGTGTGGTGTCACTTAGAATCAGTCCACCACTAAGAGAGATGGGCTCGAAAATAGGAAAGAAGGTAGATGAAAATACTATATATAGACCATCGAATTGGAAGAGAAGGACACACATACAACAAAGGATTAGAGAATGGAATGGAGAAGAGAAAAGTATTGGAGATTTAGGATTATTATGACCAGTCGTAAAATATTGGTGATGATCATCTCAGATTTAGTGTTGAATTTTAGAGAATATAGAAAAGATAAGAACTAAAGAGTAGAGAATGGAAATATAGAGTAGTAAGTAGAGAAGAGAGAGATCATGAGATAGAATAGCATATAGGGGAAAAGCATCGTAATCTGGAAGTTTTGCAAACAATTTGGGGAGAAGTTATCAGTGATCATAATAGACTTGGATCGTATTCTAGAGGTAGGCTCTATTCTAGCATGTTTTGTTGTAGAGATCTAAAAGGTAAAATAATGTTGTATTTTGTTCAGATTTATACAATAATGAAATTAAGGAATTAGAATCATGATACTCGATTTCCTAATATGAAACCATTTTAAATTACTTTAAAATACATTCATGTAAATAAAGATGAAAAAATACAACATCATACACATCATTTTAAAAAAAAATTGTTTATTATTAAAAAATAGCTATCAAAGGTGATATTGTGAAAGGATGGTGAGAGAAGGTGGTGAATTTGATAGTGGCATCACTAGGAGAAAGCTTCAAATCAATGAGCAGATTGCTAGGCCTCCGATCCATGGTAAGGGTTAGGGGAAGTTTAGCTCTTAGAGCGATGAAGTGGACAAAGCTTTTCCAATCAAAGCAATATGAAACCTTATGATCGGCAAGCAACCAACGCTCAAAACAACATGGAAAGATCAATCCCCCAGCCGACCATGGAAGGTGGATGTACTTAATGTTAGGATTAATGATAGTCCCAAAGATACTGAGAGGGGGGGTGAATCAGTATCTAACCGATTAACATAATATTTAACCTTATTAAGTATTTTTCATTCCAAAACAGTGTATCGGTAACAAAGAATTAATGCAGTAAATAGGAACAGTAAAGACAACATAGAAAACACACCATAAAACAAGATGTTTAATGAGGAAACCCAGTGTGGGAAAAACCTCGATGGAATTTGTGACCCAAAATATTCACTTACTGGCCAATGAATAAATATTACTTACAATGAGGGGCCTGCACATGCAGGAAGGCCAACTGCCTAGAGCTCACTGCTCAATCTACAAAATGGAAGTTTGACTGACTTACAAATGGAATATGAAAATCTAATATAATGTATTGCTACAATTCAACATCTCTTATGCCAGGCTCAGTACCGGTTTAAGCTCATACTATAACCATAAACCTTATACAAAATCTGCCTTAATATTTGCTCATCACTTCTACCTGTAGACACCTAAAAGTTGCACAATGAATTAAGTGAATTTTATTCATTTAATTATTCTTAATTCTTCCAATTAATTAAATTAATATTTAATTAATATACCCTTCTTCTATCTAAGCCATTTAATTAAATTTACATTTAATTAAAATCCCCCTTCTAGCCCATTTAATTAAATTTACATTTAATTAAATCCCCCCACTTGCAAAATCCTACAAATGCAAGTTGCAACCACAATTGAAATAAATTAATTTTATTTTAATTAAATTCTATTTTCCCCACCCACTTGCAAAATACTACATCTCCCACTTGCCTCCTAAATCCCCTTCCTAAATTTTTCTAGAACCTATCTAATCCTAATCAATTAGCCTAAAAATCATTCCTTTTCCCTAAATTTGAGGATGTCACTTCTCAAATTTGGAGGAAAGTCTTCCAAAAGCAATAAAGCCTTTATGTCTTCAACAAGCTAACTTGTTGAGCTCCCCCAAATTTGGAAGGACTCTTACAATTTTTTCCCCAAAGTCTTCATAACCATTAATGGTTAACTCACCCTTCTTACATGGTTAGAGACTTTTTGCCTAACTCAACCTTCATCTAACCCAAGGGTCTCATCAAGCATTCATTGCTTTGACCATGTTATTCCTTTAACCCTTGCACAAGAGTTTACCTCTTGGGTAAAAGCTTTATCCATTGGATAACCCTAACCTAACCTTAACCCTTACCTTATAAGGTAACCATCATGTCTTCTCAAGCATTTAATGCTTCTTACATATCCTCTCAAATAGTCTCTTATTGACAATTGTTACCATTTCATTGGTGAGAATTGAAAACATAGATTGATTAACTTTCAATCCTAGCGCTTGTTAAGATTATCCAATCTTGACCATCCATTGCCCTATTTTACCTATAAATAGAGCCCATTCCTTCTTCAAAACAATCAAGTCTTTGTGCATCAAACTTATAGTCTCATAACATTAAGCAAATTATCTCTCTTTGATAGAATAACATGTTAGATCATTTTGATAGCATTATAATTGTAGATATATCATGTTAATCTCATATCATGTTAGATTCATCTTAGTATCATTTTCATACCAGTTTCAAGCTTCATATCAATATCTTGCATCGTATCATCATCTAGTTTCATATCTAAATCATCACTAAGATCTTGGTTGCATTCCATTTAGATCTTAGAATCATAAATCTCGTTCTTTAGGTTGTCATCTTAAAGAATCAAGTGCTCTTCCAAACTGAGAGCCACCTTGAATCTTGAAGATCCTTGGAGATAGAGGAACATGGAATGATTTTAAGAGTTTAGATTCATTTAACTTGTTTTGATTGATTTCTAACCTCTAATGCAATGTTTCATGTGTGTGTTTGAATTGTTTTCTCCTCTACCAGGTTGATACCACATTTTCCAGCATACACTACCATATCCATCATATCCATCCATACAAAAAGATTTACAAGGTCTCATACATATATGAGTCTATTATAATATGCCATGTCGACTTTACAAAATATATTTACAATTAAATACAAAAGTTTATTCCTGTAGGCTAGGGCGCCAATATACATTCTTATCACTATCGGTGAAGTGTCTGTCGGTGCCGGTGCTTGCCGATGATTTACCAGATGAATGCCACAAGGTTGCCGGTAGGTTGCCATCAATTACAACACAATCATTTCTCACTAGAGTGTAGAATGCCAATAATCTCCCCCTTTGCCATTGATGTCAAAACTCATGAGAAAAATCCAAAAAACTGTTTCCAAAAATGAAGTCCAAAAAGCTACCAAAAAATATGTGCTCCCCCTGAGCAAATGATCTCCTCTGAATAGCCATTTTTCTTTGTCTACTACTCCCCCTTTGACATCAATGACAAAGGTTGTCAAAAATTGTCAAATGAGTGCAAAATATCACCTTGAAGTTTGTAACCAGTTGGTTACAATCTGAAATATGTTGGCCAAAACCAAGTTTAAACTTTGTATGAATCTGTTGTTGTCCTCATGGTTGTCTCGGTTCTTTGGATTGTACCAGTGAGATGATGCATATGCTCCTCTGGTGATTTTTGCCCTTGAATTAATGCCTCAAAGATCTCTTTCCTTAGAGAGATAAGGTTGTCTAATTTAGGACCGAGTTTGTGCTTAAGCTCTCTAGCATTTGCCTTGATCCTTTCTTTCTCTTTCTCTAATTTCTCCATCTTTTCTTCAAATCCTGCTATATCTTGCTCAATAACTGATATAGGTTCAAATGAACCAATGATATTATCAACTATATCATCTATCTCTTTTTGTACTGTGCTTATTTTCTTTTCAATATCCCCTGTTAACAGATGTGGCTTGCATGTGTCCCTGTATAGTTCCTTGTACTCCAAAGTTATTTTATTTAGTGTCGATAAAAGTGTGTTAATGTGTTCCGTGCACTTCTTTATTGTTTCCTCAAAGAATTTTTCTTTTTCCTTTTCCATTTTCTCTTTGAATGTTTCCTCATTCATTTGATCAATTGCTAAAATATTTCCAACAATGAATTTAGACAATGTGTCTAACTGACTTAAAGAATCCTTTACTTGATCTAAATTGGATTTTGGTGCAATCATCTTAAGAATAGGAATAGTGTCATCAATTGCCTTATAGGCTAATGCATTACAATCCGTTATCTTCTTTGAGTCTAGAAGTACCTCTGTTACATTTGTAGGTCTGAATTCGCTCAGTGAAGTACCAGAAGTTTGTCCAACTACCTTTACTATCTCAATGCTTGCAGTACTAGCAACCAATTTGCTTGAATCAACTTCCGATGGATCAGTCTGAGTTTGCATTTCAACTAGCAATGATTTAGGCTTCTCAATGATTACCAGTTTTGCTACCTCAACATGTATCTATGCTTCTGCCAATTTTTCTATTGGTTTCTCTGTATTATCTATTGCCAGTATCTCTGTCTTTGTCAGTTTCACTGTGCCAACATCTATACTACCAACATTTATTCTACTATCCAAAGGTTTCTTTGTATGCACTATTTTCTCTATTTGCTCTGCTTGTATTCCAACCTCAATATTTTTTGCCAGTTGCTCAATGTTTTCAGTGTTAGTAATATTATTTTTCACTTTAGTGCTATCCTTGTCCACTACTATGTTCACTTCCGGAGTATTAATGTTCATGGTAAATAAAATTTCTGACTCAGGGTTAGTGTCCTCATGTGTTGTGTCAATATTTTTAGTAGCCGGTATGTCCTCGGTTTGTGTTGATGTAGTAACCAAAGGTGGTGGTAGATTGTCAGTTACTTTTATGTTTGGTAATCCACCAACTTTACCTTTTCCTTTGTCTCTGTCCTTTTGATAAACCTTGAAAGTTTTCTTAGGTCTGTTCAACTCTTCCTATTTTTCCTTCTCTACAAAAAAGATATCCCATTTGTCTACTATTTCCTCTGCAATTTCATTTACTCTACCAGCCATTAGGCTTACATGCCGGTGTCCACTTGCAAAAATTGATCTGTTAGCTTCACTAATTAGTTCATCAATCTCCTCTACAGAGTTAACTGGATGTACAACTAGGAGTTTTTCAATCTTTAGTTTCTTATCTAGCTCCATAACTGCAATCCTCTTTGCATCTAACCTGCTATACAATTCATTTGGCAAATCATCTACAACTTCTATTAACACTTTCTTGTATATGTCAAGATGTAGAATAATGTTGTTCTCAATATTTTCCTTTTCTGCATTAGTGAATGTATTATACAGTTTGCTAACATTTGTCAAGTTGCCTTCATCAGTGATTTCACTCAATAAGTTATCCAGAGGTGGTCTTACTACCTGTTGCTTCTGCCTTGTTGTTCTTGTTTTCTTGGGTGGAGGAGAGGGTATCGGTGAAGGTTTTCTCTTGCTATCAACTCTTTTAAGCTTAGCAGGTATCTCACTGTTAGATGATGTACCAACCGGTGAGATGTGTGCCTTTGGTTGTAATACTTCTAGGTCACTTTCCTTTATTCCAGTTATGTTCGTTATGTTTTCTTTTATTTTCTTAACTTGCTTTATTGCACTCCTTATGTATTTTTCTCTTTTCTTTCTCTGTTTCATTGTTTGTACACCACTTTCTATTATTTTTGCATTTCCAAAAACCTTTTCTTCTAGTTCTCTAGGTGCCTCTAACAAGGCTTTAGCATAAGTTTCAATGATATTTACATCTGCCTCATACCCCATTTCAGTTACCCATATAGTTCTAGGAAGAATTACTTCCATCCATATTTCATCATTTTTAATCACAAAACATATTTCTTTGTTGTACTTGTCTACTACACTCTGTGGTAGTCTCTCCCTTGTTTTCATTTTTTCTTTGAAGGTTTTGAACTACTCTGTTATATTGTTTTCTTTGTCAGTGCCCATACCGGTGAATATTTCTAGCAATTATTTGCCTACCGGTATATCATATCCAAAATCTTTTTTTCCAATACCGGGAACTTCTTTTGTGAAATATAACATAAGACATACCAAAAGATTGCCAAAACGAAATGTTCCTTTCTTATCACCTTTTATCTTTTCAAGATTATCTATCAATTCATCTTTTAGCCACTCACATACATCTATTTTTGCATCATTATTCACCATATCATAAGCACTTTTAATACAAAGACTGGAAACTAAGTTAAGTCAGTTTGCATGTGTGGTCTTATATCCTAGGATCATGCTTATGAATCTAACATTTCCATCTTTGACATCATTTACTCTTAGGGATCTGCTATCATATGTTGCTCTTGTTAATGTCATGACAATGTTATTAGGAACCTTCCTAGTCTTATCTGGCCTGCTACCAGTGGAGGGTAAACCTGCCACTGCCCTAATTGCTTCTTTGGTGATTTTGCAAACTGAATCTAGCCAAAAAAATTCTCCATGAACTCTGCTAAGGACAATTCTTACTACCTCCTTAGGAAATTCAAGGATGTCCAAGATTTCCACAAAACCTAAAGTTTCAATTACCTTGTGCTCGGGTTTTACATTTCCATTTTCATCATAGGTAATAGTTTTAAACGTTTTCAATATTTCGTCAGAACCTAATTCCTCAATATTGCAGTGAATATAGATTCTAGGGTCTTCAGCATAAGCAACACCTTTTGGAATTTTTGAAAAAGCACCAATAGAATCATCTTGCTTGGCTATTTTGAGGATAATCTTAAAAATAAGCCTAGGGAGTTTCACAACTTCCACAACAGTAGGGTTTGCAATAAATTCCGGAGCAGAGGAGGAAGCCATTGAAAAATACCTTAAGCTGTCTGATAATGGTTGAGTGCTTGAGAGAAATCACTTCACTTCTTCGCCTTGGATGCCTTCGCTTGGATTTCGCACTCTCTGAAAGTTTGAATGCTTGGTGAATTGAAAAAGAGGGAAACCCGATGATTTATAGTGTCTTTTCTTCCAACAACCGCATTAAATGCTCACCGGTTAAGTGAAACTTAACACATCTGCCGGTAGAGAAGAAATTCATCTTCACACCATTAACCGAGGGTAATTTGCATGATGTTCAACTTGTTACAATACCCCCAAAGGGTTAGTTCTCAGTTGGATGAAGAATTTCCTGTCAGTGGAGTAATACTCCATTCTACCGGTGAAGGAATAGTCTCATCAACATTTTGATCCGCCTTTGTAATCCATTGTCTTGAAAATTCTTTCAACCATTTCTTTGCCTTTCAAACTGGGTCCTTTATTGTTTGTCGGTGAAGTCTTGCTTCTACAAATTTTTGCAATATGTCCAATCTTGTTACAAGCATAACAAGTCACATTATTCTTTTGAATAGCCTTTCCATATCCTATGCTAGTTTGTGTTCTGTGTTGATTAGATAATTGCCCAAATCTTCCACAAACATAACATCTTACATTCATTCCGCAGTTTTCTGAATTGTGACCAATTTTGTTGCATTTGAAACATTGACCGGTGGGTGCATTAATGTTCTAATTGTTTCTAGATCTACACTAATTTTCTCTATGACCATACTTGTTACAGTTAAAGCATTTCCCATTAAATTTGTAAGCATTAGGTTGTCTTACCAGTTCACTGTGATCATGATTGTTTGCAGTACCAGAACTTTCTCCAACTTCAAATCCAAGTCCATTAGTATCTCCATTAGGTTTATGACTTTTCAGTATATCATCAAGTTCTTCTGAACTTTTCTTGAATTTCTCTTTATGTTGATTTGTAGTAGCCAACTCATTTTCCAGAATTCCCTTTTGTCTCATAAGTTCAGTTTTATCATGTTGCATGAGAATCAAATCTGTCTTCAACATATCATTTTCATGACCGAGTCTTAGATTTTCATTTCCAACATCATTGAGTCTCCTAGTCAAGTCATCTTCATTCTTCTTTTTGTCTTCAATGTCTTTACAAAATCTCATAGTCATGTCTTGCATTTCATTACTCATAGTCATGTTTTCTTGCGTCATCTTGTTTATAAGCTCATTAAGAGTTTCCTTTTCATCATCATCACTTTGCATCTTCTCATAAAGTTCTTTTCTCTTATTTCTAGCAATAGTGAGATTCTCCTGAAGTCCTTGAATGAATTCCTGTGCAGTCCTCAGATCATCTTCAAGTTTTATATTCTTCAACTTCTTTGAATCATAGTCCACAAGAGCTCCTTCTAATTGCTTTCTTACATTCTCCATCTATACTAGTGTCACAATCTTCCTCAAGCTGTTAGGCTTTTGAAAATAGAGGACTAGTCTCTGATACCAATTGTTAGGATTAATGATAGTCCCAAAGATACTGAGAGGGGGGCTGAATCAGTATCTAACTGATTAACATAATATTTAACCTTATTAAGTATTTTGCATTCCAAAACAGTGTACTAGTAAGCAATAATTAGTAAAGAAAACATAGAAAACACACCATAACACAAGATGTTTAACGAGGAAACCCAGTGTGGGAAAGACCTCGGTGGGATTTGTGACCCACAATATTCACTCACTGGCCAATGAATAAATATTACTTACAATGAGGGGCCTACACATGCAGGAAGGCTAACTGCCTAGAGCTCACTGCTCAATCTACAAAATGGAAGTCTCACTGTCTTACAAAATGGACTATGAAAATCCAATATAATGTACTGCTACAATTCAACATCTTCTATGCCAGGTTCAGTACCGGTTTAATCTCATACTATAACCATAAACCTTATACAAAATCTGCCTTTTGCTCATCACTTCTACCATATCCATCATATCCATCCATACAAAATGATTTACAAGACCTCATACATATATGAGTCTATTACAATATGCCATGTTGGCTTTACAAAAGATATTTACAATTAAATATAAAAGTTTATTCTTGTCGGCTGGGGTGCCGATATACATTCTTGCCACTGCTGGTGAAGTGTCTGTTTTTGTTGGTGCTTGCCGGTGATTTACCAGATGAATGCCACAAGGTTGCCGGTAGGTTGCCATCAATGAAAACACCATCATTTCTCACTAGAGTGTAGAATGCCAACACCTAATCTTGTGATGAGAGGTAGTAGGGATCCTGGACCACAGACAAAATCAGATGCTAGTCACCCCTACACAAATAGTAATCTCAGGCCAATAAACTCACATATATGGAAGAAAAATGGCTTCTCATGGAGAAATGATGGTTGGTTTCAAAATGTGAAGTTTCCTGCTTCTGATTTGGCGCGCAATTGGAAGTCAATTTTAAAACCTAATCCCTTTGCATCAGAGACATGAAAACTTAACATCCCTAATTGTCAAAGAAAAGGTTTTAAACCTCCTCTGGGTAACAGCCCTAATAAATTTTGGAATGGGTGGTTTAGGCAAGACAAAACCTCTCATGCCAATCGTGCTGAGGCCTGGGAGTCCACTGCCTTGGCCAAAAACCAACGATCTAATCTGGATCGAGTTTTGAAAAATGAACACTAGCGAAGATACAATCCATCGGCTCATCCAACCATCTACAAATTGGTAAGGAAAACTTTGAGACCCACTGTTATTTTGGATGATAATAAGATTAATTTGGCTAGGTCAAATCTTCAAGATTTCTATTTCTTTACCAAATGGGGTGGAGGCAAATGGTTAAGGGGAAATTTTGAGACATGGTGTAGATCGCAATGGGGGGAGAACATTAACTTTAATGCCCTTCCGAATGATTATTATTTGATTGAGTTTATAAAAAATGAGGACATGTTTAATGCTAAGAATAAAGGTCCTTATACTTTGGATGGGATTGGGGTGCATATCATTGATTGGAAACCAAATTTTAATCCCTGGTTCCATACTCTACCGGAAAACACAGTCTGGTTAAGGTTATATAACTGCCCATCAGACTATTGGCACATTGAGTTCATAAAAGATATCTGCAAAGAGCTTGGCACTTTTGTTTCTGTGGACAATATTCTGGAGGATAGGGTGTGGGGTAGCTTTATCAAGATATGTATAATACCGACCAGATCTCCAAAATCCTAGAAGAAGTCAAAATTATTGGGGCTGGAGAGGTATGGATTCAAAGGATTGATAGGGAAGATTAGTTGCACCTTTGCCCCAAATGCTTCTCAAGGGAGCACATAGGTCTTTATTGTGAAGTATCAGCCTCTATCCTTAAAATTTATGTTTTTGTGCAATCTAAGTCGATTGACATGAAGTTAGTCAAGGGGAATATAGAAAATCAGGAAGCAAATGATGTTGAGAAATCCTCGACAGCTAGTATGAAGGAGATGGAAAAGAATAACACTGTTGTTTATTCTCCTCTTGTTGTGTCTAGCCATCAACATGCCCTTTTTGCTAGCAGTGAAAGTGCTCAAGCTCTACTAAATCTTTTGGAAGATGTTAAAACCCTTCAAAAGGATATTATAACAAAGTTTGCAGCTACTCTTTCCTCTATACCCAATAAGACTGGTGATTTTAGTATGATGCAGGATGAGATTACTCCCCCTCTGCCTGATGGTCCAACCACCTTTGATGATCCAAGCCAGAAAGGCTTCACCATTGGCTTGGAAGGAGAAATTGTTTCCTCTGCCTTGAAATGGGAAGAAGATACTGAACCGGTTGCCAACCTTATAATGGATGATACTACAAAAGGGTTTGGGAAGTCTTAGTCACATATTAATGCACCAAACTTCCATCCAAAAGGTAAAATGGGGCACAAATCAAGGAAAATAATGTTGATAATCATAGGTGCAACTAATGGGAAATCCAAGATTGACTTAGGGAAGGAGTACCCCCTTCCCCAGGCTCCATGAAACTAGTATCTTGGAATGTCAGGGGCCTTAATTCCCTTGACAAGTGGCATTTATTTAAGTGCCAGATTGATGAGACTAAGGGGGATATTTGGGTATTACAGGAGACTAAATTGAGTTAGTTTGAGATTGAAAAAAAATGTATGGAAAAAATGGAAAGGTCTTTTAAGGCAATCTGAGGGAGCCTCTAGTGGCATGGGAATAATCTCGAACCCTTTGAATGTTCAAATCACTCTCCTTGGTGAAGATAAATATTGGTAGCATTGTCTGGTCACTAGTTAATGCAAAAATGAGAGTTTCAATCTCTTTAATGTGTACAGACCTTCTGTTGCTAATGACAAACGTGAGCTATGGGCACTCCTGTCAAACAAATTCCAAAATATCACTATGGGCAGCTGTGTGTTTGCAGGTGACTTCAATGCTATATTGGCAAGTAATGAAAAGAAGGGTGGTATTTAGAGGATTGGTATGACTCAAAAAGATTTCCAGGATTTTGTTGATAAGAATCAGTTATAGGATTTTTCCCCAAAGAATGGTACCTTTACATGGGCAAATAGGCATATCAGTTTCACTGAAATTGCAAAATGTCTTGACCAGTTTCTGGTGGCTAGGGATTGGCTAGCTCAAAATTTAATTCTTGAATAAACTATTCTACCCCTTACAGGTTCAGATCATTTCCCTATTTGCCTTAATGTGTCTCTAGGACATTCTAAGGGTAGCCATCCTTTCCGATTTGAGTGGATGTGTCTTAGAGTGCCAAATCTGCATGATCTAATAACAACATGGTGAAATGAACTGGTTCTCGGAAACAACTCGAGTTTGTTCAAGCTAAATAAGAAACTGAAGTATATTAAGATCAAAATCAAAGAGTGGAATTTGAGTCAGTTCCAAAACATCCATATGGAGAAACTCAAGGTTATGGTAGAACTGGAGGATCTTTCCAATTATGTCATTAAGTCAGGCATGAATGAAGTACTCTTCCGAAGGGAAAGCTCTCTCAAGTCTGAGCTAAATGAAATTCTCCGGCGTGAAGAAATTCACTGGAGACATAAATTTAGAGAAATTTGGCTCAACGATGGTGATAGAAATACCAAGTTCTTCCATAGATCGACTAATGCCAATCATAGCAGGTCCAGAATATTGGAGGTGGTAGTAGGTTAAAGACTTAACAATAGGTTCTGCTAGGAACTGATCGTGCTAGGGATCACCTGGTTAAGGGATGGCTAAATACCCAGTTAGAGGTTAAAACCCCGTTAAAGGTTACCTCGCAAGAGGATTTCAAGAACTCAATGATTTTGAGTCACCCTGTTAAAGGATTTACAAAAAATCCCATTAAAACTACTCGCTAAAGGGATTTTCCAACTGTTAAAATGGTTAGAAGTCAATAGGTAATACACTGATTTGATAACAACACTCAATGCCAAGGCAGATCCACTTCAGTTCCTTTACATCTGCAATCACACTCTATAGATCTCTACTCACTTCTCTAGTCTGGCAAGAATCACCTCACATACATTCATTTGCCAACAAACTCAAATGAAAAACATCATCCACCTTATAGACAACAATTAGGTTGGTGGCCAAAACCTAAAACCCTAAGCATCTAGGTTAACAATACAATCAGTCCAATCCTGGCCGTTTAATCACATTACATAGAGAAACAATCTTGAACAAATCTCAAGATGTTTTGCATCATCCGTTCTTCACCACCTTTGGAAGTTGATAACTCATCACCCACTCTCCACCATTTACTAAGATTTTGCATATTCCCGAGGTAGATAGAATCAATCTTCTCATGCAAGATCGTCAAGGAAATTCTTCACTCGCACAAGGCTGGCGTGGCAACGCGATCTAGTATTGCTAGAGATTATGAGGATATTGCCTGGGAAGCAGTAAGACATTTTGAATATTTGATGAATGGAAATTGTCAGAATGATCAAGAAGCAAGAAATAGAATTCTAGACGCAATCCCTCCTTTAATTACTGAAAGACACAATATAGAGCTCTTCAAACCTATTGACTTAGAAGAAGTTAGGAAATTTACCTTCCAGTTGAATCCTAATAAGACTCTAGACCCTGATGGTTTTTCTGTGGCCTTATTTTAGCATTTATGGGACATTATTGCCCAGGATTTGTACCTAGTGGTAGAAGAATCTAGGAAAAAAATGACTATGCTAGGAGCCATCAATCGTACCTTTCTAGCTTTAGTACCGAAAAAGAAGAACCCTTAGCAAATGGGCGATTTTAGACCAATTTCTTTATGCAACTCAGTTTACAAAATAGTAACAAAAATCATTGCTAATAGGCTGAAACCTCTTCTTAAAAATATTATTTTAGATAAATAGAGTGTCTTTGCCCCTGGTCTCTCTATTGTTGAAGGCATCATCTCTACTCATGAAGCCCTCCACACTGCTAGGAAGACTAAAGCTTCTTGTATGATATTAAAGTTGGATATCATGAAAGCCTATGATATGGTGGACAAGGAATTTCTTGTAGAAGTATTGAGGAAATTTGGCTTATGTAATGAATGGATCACTTGGGTCAAGAATTGTCTATCAACCCCCAAATTCTTAGTTTTGGTTAATGGTTCATCTCATGGTTTCTTCCCTTCAAAAAAAGGCATTCACCAAGGGGACCCTATGTCACCATTTCTGTTTATAATTATGGTTGAAGCTTTAGGTCAAATTATTAAATCTCTTCACCATGATGGTCACTGGCTGGGTGTCAATGTGGCTGCAAGAGTTGAACATTCAACCCACTTGCAATTTGCTAATGATGCTATTCCTTTTGGAGCCTCTAGTAGAAGAGAGGAAAGGATAATAAATACATTCTTGAATGACTATTGCAAGGCTTTGGGGCAGAACATCAATTGGAACAAGTCAAAAGTTTTCTTTATCAACACGATGCCAAATATGCAAGTTGTCCTATCAAGAATCCTTAATTTAAGAGTGGAAAACTTTCCAGGTAAATTCCTTGGGACTCCTCTTTTTAGTGGCCACAATAAGACTTACTATTGGACACATCTTATTGAGAAATGTAAAGCTAGGCTTGAAAATTGGAAAGGGAAGTGGTTATCATCTGCCGACAAGCTTACTATGATAAAATCAGTCCTCTTTGCCTTACCGGTTTTCTCCATGGCTTGCATGAAGCTACCGGTTGCCATAGAAGATGAGATAATCATCATAATGAGAAATTTCCTTTGGAATGGATCAAATGATAAAGGGAAGTTTCCACTTATTGCCTAGGGAAAAATAAGCCAACCAAAAAATGTTGGAGGTGTTGGCATTCGACAGATTTCTATTATGAATTTGGCTATGGGTGCAAAATTGGTGTGGGAAATTTGTAGAGGCTGTAATCAGAGATGGACAAGAATCCTTAAACACAAATATCTGGACTCACTTGAGCCTAAAAGTATTCTCACAATTACCAACCCTCCTAGGGGCTCGACTATTTGGAATTTAATTCTGGAGTGTAGGGAGATCATTAGCGATCAGGTCACTTGGGATGCCAGAAATGGGAGGAATGCATCCTTCTGGCTGGATTCTTGGAGTGGCAATGAAGCCTTGTGTCATAACCCCGTTCTTCAACCTATAATGGGAGAAAATTGTCGGATTTGGGGTCACAAGGTCTGTGATTATGGTCATTCAATTAAGGAGAATGGTATGGACAAATGGGTGTGGAACTCTCTGGACCCATTGGTTTTAGCCCAAAATCAGAAAGACCTTCTTACCGATATTCTAAAGAATTGAATTATTCATCCATCATCGGATGAGGAAATCATTAGATGGTGTGGCTCTTCTGATGGTAAGTATAACGTATGTTTTGGCTATAAATTGAAAGAAGTTGTAGTAGATAAGAAGGATTGGCCGGTTAGGTTGTTCTGGCACAAACATATTCTTCCTAAAGTAGGTTCATTTGCTTGGATGGCTTTTTAGAGGAAAATCTTAACCAATGAAAGAATCCTTAAATTAGGTATGAATGGGCCTAGTAGATGTGTATTATGTCAGAATCAAGAGGAAACAATTGATCACCTTTTGCTACACTGTAATTTCTCCAACAACTATTGGTGGCATTTTATGGGTAAGTTAAATCTAGTATGCCCTTTTCCAAAAGGTTTGGATGATTGGTTTCTACTATAGCCTAAATCAAAATGCAAGGCATTATTTGGGGACTTATTTTTTATCCTTCACTCACTGATGATTTGGGAAATTCAGAAAGAAAGGAATCAAAGAATTTTCTAGGATAAAGAGATGGGCCATTTAGCCCTCTGTGGGAAAATTGAGAACCACTTGGTTGAGCTCCTGAATGAAGTGGCCAAGTCCAAATCACTGAAAAAGAATCTATACATTGACTAGGATTGGAAGTTAAAGCTTGTGTTCCCAAATTTGACTATCCCCTCTCTTTTCGGTAATGGTAATCCTGAGATACTAGTTAATCCAAGATTGAATGTTAAGTGGGAATTCCCAGAACCAAGGTGGCATAAGATTAACTTCGATGTTGCCATAGTGGTATTGGATGTTGTATTAGATATTTTGAAGGCATCTACATTAAGGAAATTTTTGAAGACATTGGTCTGGCCACTAATAATGAGGTTGAATTCCTAGTGGCATTAAGAGGTTTGCAATTGGGGGCTAAGTTGGGGATAAAAAGAATCCATTTGGAGGGTGATTCATTAAATGTTATCAATGTTATTTGTAATAACCATACCCCTAGTTGGCCTCTCAACCTATGGCTTTGACCTATGGTGGGTTTTCTTGAGACCTTTCAAGATTTTCGGGTCAGCCATATCTATAGAGAAGGCAATGTGGATGCAGACAGACTATCTAAGATTGCAATTGCAGACGGTGGTCTTGATCTGGGCATCGGCTCAGGCATAGGTAAATCTTGATAATAGAAATTATTATGGTTTAATGTTGCATTTATTTTGGTAGAGGAATGAACCGCTTTGGTTCCATGAAGTTTGGTCTCTACTGGTCAAGAGTACAAACCGGGGGATGTACCCTTACCGGGTATGGGTCTCCCTTTGATGGTGATTTTTTTGGCTCCTACCGGTAGGGGTATCAGTCCCGGCTACTCGGTCTTTACCGATTGGTGTTGTCATTGCTTACACAGGCCTCTTGCACCTTTCCCCCCAACCGGTAATTTGTACGCTACATTTTAGGATCTCTTCGGAGTTACTCCAGTGCCTTTGTTGATACTGCCAGAATGATTGTCTAGCAAATTTCTGATAAGCGGATGCATTTGGTTCTCTCTCCAGACACCCTGTTCGGATGGAGGCACATCTACATTTTAACTATGGTGATTATTATGGCTCAAGTGTTACATCCAATCTTGTTCTAAGAAGGGACGTCTGTGCCCACGATGGAATTGGCCCCTACCAATTGGTAGTTCTTACCAGGAGATGTATTCTTACCGACCTCTTGACTATCCCCAACCGGTATTCTTTATGGTTTCGGTAGTATGATCCCACTAGGGTCATTAACTCAAGCTCTGATTTAGATGTTGTCAGAAGATATCTAATTTGCATCATTACTTTTAGATACGGTAAATTCAGATGGTGGATGACATCAAAGAGGTAATAAATTATGATTAAGGTGGCATCCTTAAGATGTATCTTGTTTGTGCAAAGTAAGTTGGCTCGCTTAGCTAAGCCCTTGAGCTCCTCAACCTTTATGAGCTAGCGAGATAAATAAAGGATGACTTGCTTATTTTTAACATATCAAACTCTTCCCATTTCTTTCTCTGCTACTTACAATGGAAACACCAATTTTGTTGGAGTCAACCTGCCATCAGATGGCATTCCTAGGCAAAATCTCTGATAAGAGCCTGCAATCAGTTCTCTCCTCAAGTCACCCTTTGATTCTGCACTGTGTTAAAAGAATTTTGGGGGAGGAATTCCTTAATGCATACTATAGATACAAAGCTAATGTAGACATCCTGACTTTCGCTGCTCTATATGGGGACTAGCAAGCAAAGGGCGAAGCTTCTAACCCAAATGGTGTTTGAGCATCACTTTCTTGGGGAAATTGATGCAGTATTGGATAATATTGATGGCAATCTCAGATTGCCCTTTCCCCAAAACTATTATATGAGTTTGGGAAATGGTGCGGAGGTGCAAAAAATGGTGATCGTAAGCTCTCTTGACTTCAATGCCTTGGAAGCCTCTTGGCCTATTATTACCAAAAATATTGAGTTCCCTTGCAAGATTGCCGGTATACTACTTGACTTCAGAGCTACCTAGAGAAGCACCTATACCTAGGAGGAAGGGCTTCTGGGTAGAGAAGACCTTGGTATTACGACCAACGGTGACATAGTTGAAGGCAACTCTTGGGGGCTTGGCAGTGGAGAAGAATGGATTCCAGATGATGACCATCACCCCTGGGAGAAAGAGGAATCATTGGCCCATGCAGCTTGTGGGAATGATTGCCCGGTAATTTTGGATGCAGCTACTACTCTTGCTCCCAGTACCAAGGACCCATAATCAAATACAAAGATAGCTCATCAGAAAGAATAGCGTAGAGGGGAAAAGCAATGGAATTTGGACGTATTGCAGATAGTTTTGGGAGAAGTTATTAGTGATCATAACATACTTGGATCATATTCCAGAGGTCTATTCTAGCATGTTTTGTTGTAGAGATCTAAAAGATAAAAGAATGTTCTATTTTGTTCAGATTTATACAAAAATGAAATGAAGGAATTCGAATCATGATATTCAATTTCCTAATATGAAACCATTTTAGATTGCTTTAAAATACGTGAACATGTAAATAAAGATGAAATAATGAAATATTTTCTTAAGGTTTGTTGATAAACATAGTGTAACTCATAGAAATTAGATCACAAAATTCTCTAGAAACAAAGCAAGGGGATAGAGAGAGTTTTTGTGTTATAAACTTTGAATTTGAACCACAAAGAAGATGAAATATTAGGATAATGAATTATTAAATATTGAAGCTTATTTTGATTTCGTGAAGAAAAGAGTTACACTCCCGAATTTGATCCTTGCATTAAGATGATTATTGGGTATCTCATTTGAAAAGCCAAATAGGTATGCACATTATGAATTCTCATCATGTTAAATGCTATTATGGAAAATTAGTAAAATTAGTTAGTTGAATTCATAAATAATGAAAGACCACATATTAGTATCAAACTAAATATGTTATTTGAGAAAAGAGGTAGACAAACCAAAACACATGGAAAGATAGAGAACTTGGGCGATATAAATGTGGAAATTCGAAACCATAAGAAATATAATGCAAGTTAATGATTACGCTATTTGAATGTTTTGATAATTGAATAAAAGAATGTGTACTCATTTTTTATTCAATTTTTATGTAAAGATACATACACGTGTTACACCTTCTTATATTTAATTCTTGTCTTTGATTTACTTGAAAGATAGAAGTGAAAGATTGTTTTCTTTTCAGATATATATTTCTTTATCCATGAAAGATTGCTTCCTATCAGATAGGATTGGTTGTAACGAAAGATTGATTCTTTCTATTTCTATTCAATGAAAGATTTTCTTCTTTAACATTATACTTTTATCATGCGATAAATGGGAAGCTAGAATTGAAAAAATAAAGATTGTCTTTTGTATATATTTATTATAGATTCATATGAACAAAGCTAGATAGGCTTGTATTTGTGGAATGTTACCTTCCAGAATGGGTGACAAATGTGGGTTATAGAGAGAGAGTTTTCTTTTTCCAAACTATATTTTATTGCTATGCATAGCATTATACTCGGCCGAGTAATCGATTGACCATTTAAATAGATGGATTTATTTATTTATCCACTCTACCACATCCTCGATTAATCTTGCTTGTTTCTGAATGGAATTAGAAAATAGAAAATGTATGTATTATTCTAGGCACGCACCAGATTCCATATTTTCTATCGAATTCTTTTTGCTAAGCAATTCGTGCAGGATCGGGTATTCTTGATTGACCAAGAATTCCAGGGACGTGTAATCTTCAAGGTTGGGTGGAAAAAGCACCCGAATCTTGTTCTCGTCTTCATTCTAAAGATTGCATTAAAGATAGCTTGGATTGCAGATCAAAGGATGCATCTCATCCTTTACTTTGTATTCTTTTGTTATTGAACTTAAGGCATTTTGAAAAGCCTAAGTATTGTATGATTGAGATACTACTTATATCGATTTATTGAATGAAGAATCTTTATCTTTTATAGAAATTTCATGTTTACTATGATATAAATGGAATGATCAAATGAAGCTATGGAAGGAAAAGTGGAATGAAATAGACTTTTTAAAGGAATTATGAGTTTATTTAAGAGTAAAGAGTATTTCGTTTTATTATTGAAGTTAGAATGATTTTTGTCTTTACATTTTGGTATCATAGCATGGTTTATAACTCTAGGGCCTATGAGTCCACTTCACGAATGAAACCATTTTGCTATCTAACACATATTACAAGGTGAATTAATGACAACAACCCAGAAGAAGGAGGGTGATTGACTAAGGAAGAAATATTTCCCTCCTACTATGGAATGAATTCATGATATTCAAGATGAGAATGATAAGGTCGAGGAAGGCAGTTGTCTACTTTTAGCATGAAAGAAGAAAGCAATCGAGTCCTAAACTAAGAAAGAAGAAATAGCTAATCAAGCTGAGTAGGGTAACGGAAATCTCACCTACCCCACTCCCTTGGGAGACAAGAATAGTTGGACTACTCTATTCAGGAGATAGATAAAGAATATCTATATGAGTGTCTCCCTATTGTGCCAACTATATTTAGTTCAGATGAGTCGAAAGGATATACTCCATTGACTCCATGAGAAGAGGTATAAATTTGGGTGATATCATTTATGAACAATCGATAAATAAAGTCGCTTTTTGCGAAATCAACATTGTGTCAGGATAGGCAAAGAAAGAGTGTCTCCTAGAGTTAGCATACTTAATGGACACATACGTTGGATGATATTTTATTGAGTAAGAGTTTCGCACTTATATAGTAAAGTTGTAGTTGAGACTTTATTAATATAAAAATGATGGTTGTCATTAAAACCTAGACGCTTGGGATGCTTGATTTATTAGACTGGTATTTATTCTAACTTGTCTCTTACAAAAGATGTTATTCTATGTCTATAGTGTATGAGGTAGGTACTATACAGATAGGAAGTATGGATGATATGATGAAATCTTCATAGAACTTTTGTATTCTAGTTTTGTGTCCTCATCTTCAAACATGAAATTGTTGGGACTATGTTTGATAATCTCTCTAGCACACTTTAGAAAAGGAACCCCAAGGTGTTGTAACACTCCCTCATACGCGACTAATCTTAGTCACTCAGTTCATTTGATATGTATCAGTTTGATGCTTTATTATTGATGAATTCTTTGATCATTAATTTTCGGTTGGCTTTGACTTCTTAACTTGATTGTATTTTCTTCTTTTTCTAAGTGGACGAGTCACCAATTTTCTATTTTGTGGCCCTTGATCACACTTGACTTAATGTTTCATTATGCGCATTTTATAATTTACTATTGAAATTGATCACTTTTTCTCTTAACCTTTATGGTGGCTGATCTAATGTTTAAAATTTTTATTTTCTTATTGCATTCCTTCCTTATCATGTTCATAGTGAACTCTTGATAGTATGTCCAAGAGAGTAAAAAGTGGAGAGTGTACCAAACATAGGTGTTGGGCTAGTTAGGGCAATAATACTATGTATATGTGTAATTTTTAGTTTGAGTAAATTCAATGTGTGGAATAAGAGAATAGGCCTTGCAAAGTCGTCAATTTTATGTGATCTTACTTTCCTTGGTTTTACCTTCGAGATCATGTGACCATGTAAGATGTCTTTTGTTAAAAGGTGGTTTTGGAGTCTTGAACATCCAAGAATATATGGTCTTTGGCATAAAGAAACATTTGAGATAATTAAGTATAAGGATGCGCTAGTAGTTGTATAACACATGTTATGACGTTAAGAATTTTCTGTCATCATGGTTGCCTTGTTATTTGTCGATTAAAAGTATACCTAGTAGTTCGGAAATATTAATTGATTGATAGAAGTCAGAGTTATGAAGTAGATTTAGTTGGTTGGAATATTTGGAAATAAAAAGGAAGTCAAATGATGGGTTCTCATAGATCAAGGATATCTTTATCTACCGTGGTTACTAGAAGGTCAAACTTGAGATAGCAATAGTTGCGAAATCACTTGGAAGCAAAACATTATCTAAGGGTTACGCAAGTTTTGGAAGTAGATATTATGGATCATAGATTTGATAAATTTGAGATAAGGACTTGAGGGTAATTAAGAATGTCAATGAAGGATGTACTCACTTAGAGGCAGAAACTTGAGGAAGTTAATATTGCACCTTATTTAGAACATTTGGAAATATCTAGTTAATCTAGAGATTGTTGATAAAGATGTGATGAAACTAAGAACTTTGGAAAAGGTAGTTCAGTATGTGGCACAATGTTTAGCTAGTGAAAGTTGAGCATGGCCGTATAATAGGACTTTTGTATCAAACCTAAGTATAGGTGGAAGGAAATCAATATGAAATTTATTCAAGAATTGCTTTTGAGTAAGAACAAGCATGATATCATAGTTGGGTATTGTCAACAGATTGACAGAGATTGTACATTTCATACTTGGACATATTTAAAGATGAATCATTGAATCTTGTGAAGAAATTTATTCATTCAACTTATCGATTGCATGGAGTTTCAAAAAAAATAAAAATATCAAATAGGAATGTTTGGATGACATTTTGGTCTTGGACAATATTGAATACATCTTTGGTAACTGGATTGAATTTTAGTCGGCATGACATCTTTAGATAGATGACCGAACAGAAAATAGTTAAGTAGGTTGTGGAGAATTCTTTGTGATGTATTGCATGGATTGGAAATACGAGTGGGAGTAGTATTTGCCTTTGGATTGAGTTGGCATACAAAAAAATATTTTCATGCATTTTTAAGGAATGATATCCATTAAGGCACTCTATGACAGAAATGACAGCATTTGTCAGTTGGGATAGAATAAAGATAGGATCATAATTGGTTCAAATATGCTTAAGGAAATGGATGAGCAGATGAAATTGATCAAGAATATATTGAAAGAGACAGTCAAGCTATGATAATAGAAGCAAGACTTTTTGATATTTGTTACTGAAGATGAAATTCTTTTGAGGGAGAAGCCTCATAAGAGCTCTATTTTATCAAGGAAATCATCAAAGTTGGTACCAAGGTATGTGGGACCCTTCGATGTGCTGAAGGTTATGAATCCAGTTGCTTATGGGTATAGGATCCAGGAATGGTGCTAGTGGAGCACATCCAAATTCTTGATTAGTATAGCGTGAAGCTACATAGCAGAGATTTCACTTAGTATTAGATCCAGTGGGACCGATATTTTGATGATAGTGCTACTTGGGAGGATACTAAGATGAAGGAATGCCATATTCCTCTTTTGTTTTCTTAGAGTAGTATTTTCTTGATGCATGAAATATTTTAATACTCTGAATTTGATTTACATGTTCTAAATTTGGATAGTATAGATGGTACTATTTCTGTTATATTTGATTTGAGACCACAATGTATGGTTAGTGTTTATGATGTTGAGAACTATGTGCTTATTGATAGAATAATTAGAAATCAGGATGATGTCTCTTTTAAGAGGGGAAGGATGTCATGAACTCTATTTATCCATAATTATTTTAATTAAGTAAATAATATTTATTTTTTGCAAATGAAATTAAATTGAAATAAATTTTTTTAGAGGAATTAGATGATAATGTGAAAGAAATTCAAATGCAAAGAAGTGATTTATATTATTTTCTGTAAGTGCAATTGAATGATCGATATTATTTTTATTATTGGGGATTGTCATTGCTAATGAGCAATTGAGTGGAAGTGAATACAGGAATAGGTGAACATAGATGAAGGCGAGAACATGGTTGAGGTAGAGTTCTCTTAGCTCATGGACTTCGCTAGAATAAATGGAATCTCACACACCACTTTAGAATACTTATGCATGCATTTGATATATAATTGGAGTTTGTGATAGAATTAGACTTGAATTACATTAGTGATTGTGAAATATTATGCTTTATTGTTAAAAGAGATGTAAATTGTTAATGATTTGAAAACAAATATTGACCCTATGTTTATATGTTCTTTTTATCCAGATATGTGTGAATGGGTGAAACAATATATTAATTAGTTTACTAGTATATATATATTTATTAATTATAAGTTTATATATGTATATGGGTTCGAATAATGATTCGGTCATATACATGTATAAACGTATGTAATTATGATATATAAAAACATATTTGATTATTTATGAAATTTGATTATTTTTACTTTGTGAAATTCCATTTGATTATATACATATATATGTATGTAATTACTATATATGTAAATATATTGTTGAAATTAAATTATTTTGTTTTATGACACATCATTATTTATATTTTTATATATAAATATAAATATAAATATAAATATATACATGAAAAGCGACTTAATTGAAAACATAATAACCGAAAGGGTTGGCGGTTTATTTAATGCAAAGCAAATGTTAAATGAGGGAGGTCGATAGTAATATCGATGACTCCCCATATTTATAGGGAGGGGTTGGTATTACCACCGACCACTCCTCCTCCCTTTTTTACTTTCCTTATCAACCAAGTTGCAGATTTAGTTTCCTTTGATCACGTTGACCGAGCTATGGACAATGCAGTTTGTGGTGAAGGCCATGGGTTACCAGCCCACATAAACCCACTGATATTAATATCTTTGAATGACATGTGAAGTGTGGTGTCACATAAGAAGTTAATTTAATAAAATTTGCATGTTATATTGAAGTCGTTACTAGTAAAGTCGACTTGGCATAAGACTTAAATGCCACTATAACTTGGTACTGATTTGCAAGGAGTTAATAATAAATTTACCATGCGTCAAACAAACTTGTAGTTTTTGAAATGAACACAAATTCTGGAAGAAATATTAACCACGACGAAGTGTTTGAGATGAGCATGGATTTTGCAAAGAACACCACGATGTGTTTGAAGAATTACATGGTAATTAGTCCACATAATAACACCGGTAATAAAGAACTTAAATGACTTGAGTAGTTTGGTGTCAACAACATGGATAATGAATATCATTGCATGGAGAACACATAAGTGTTCGAAACCATCTAAGATTGTGATGATGCAGTTAAACAATGTGTGGTGTCACTTAGAATCAGTACACCACTAAGAGAGATGGATCCGAAAATAGGAAAGAAGGTAGATGAAAACACTATATATAGACCATCTAATTGGAAGAGAAGGACACACATAAAACAAAGGATTAGAGAATGGAATGTAGAAGAGAAAAGTATTGGAGATTTAGGATTATTATGACCAATCGTAAAAGATTGGTGAAGATCATCTCAGATTTAGCATCGAATTTCAGAGAATATAGAAAAGATAAGGACTAAAGAGTAGAGAATGGAAATATAGAGTAGTAAGTAGAGAAGAGAGAGCTCATGAGATAGAATAGCATAGAGGGGAAAAGCATTGTAATCTAGACGTATTGCAGACAATTTTGGGAGAAGTTATCAGTGATCATAACAGACTTGGATCGTATTCTAGAGGTAGGCTTTATTCTAGCATGTTTTGTTGTAGATATCTAAACGATAAAAGAATGTTCTATTTTGTTCAGATTTATACAATAATGAAATGAAGGAATTAGAATCATGATATTCGATTTCCTGGTATGAAACTATTTTAAATTACTTTAAAATACGTTCATGTAAATAAAGATGAAAAAATGAAATGTTTTCTTAAGGTTTGTTGATAAACGTAGTATAACTCATAGAAATTAGATCACAAAATCCTCTAGAAACAAAGCAAGGGGATAAAGAGAGTTTGTGCATTATAAACTTTGAATTTAAACCACAAAGAAGATGAAATATTAGGATAATGAATTATTAAATATTGAGCCTTATTTTGATTTCGTAAAGAAAAGAGTTACACTCCCGAATTTAATCCTTGCATTAAGATGATTATTAGGTATCTCATTTGAAAAGCCATATAGGAATCTCATATGGATTCGCTTGACTTCCCGAGGCTTTAGGTCAAATTCTAAGGCGAAACTCAAGCTTGTTTATGTAATTACTTTTATACTCCTAAGGACGGCGACCTCAGTGCACTCCTAGTAGGGGAGTGTAGTATTTAGAGAGTGGCTCGGGACCTAGATGGTCCCGATGAGTCTAAAGTCTCTGGCCAGAGCATATCCTATTCTTATGAATAGATGACTACCCCATTTGGGTAGATTCCTATCTTAGATTGGATAGATGAAACCTCCTGTCCCGTATGGACAAATGCCTAACCCATATGGTTAGATGCCTAGTCCCGTATGGATAGATGCCTCACCCGTATGTTTAGATTCCCATTCTGGTTGGATGGATGCCTATCTCATTTGGATAGATGTACCTGAGTATGTGATTGAATAAAATAAATAAATAAGAATAACTAAGAATAAGAAATCAATATTTTTATATATTAAAAAAAAAAAATCAGTTGAGTTTTTGGATTAAGTTAAGTGGGTTATTACATGTGGTATTAGAGCAAAGGTTCAAATCTAGGCCTTGAGCTCACTTCAACTTGTGGAGTATATTGGAAGTAGTTGGCAGTAGTAGAGATAAATTGTTATGTCTTAAACCAAGAATGAAATAAGAATTTGAATTTCAAGAAGACCTAGCTGATAACTATAGAGGAAGAGGAAGCATACCACCATTTTGAGGAATCAAGGGAAGCTACTAATGATTGCAATTAACAAGGACAAAGGAAGTGATGAAACAGGAGTCGAAGCCATAATCAAGGGGATAAGAATCAATGCAGGTGAAATGATATTAGAAGCACGATTAAACGTGAACCATAACAATAATCAAGGTAATGAAAAGGATATTTTAAATCTATTCAAGGGTTTGAAAGGAATTACCCAACATAAGATTCGAAGGAAGCGAATTGGCCCTAAGATACTTTAATGAGACAACTAAGGCATTATGAGGAACAAAATGGGTATGACAAGGATATAATCATATGAGATTCATTATAAATCTATGTGAAGGTGAGATGAATCCATAGCCTTTGGCAAGGGGTTTTGGTAAATTGTTAAGTACATACCTATGATGAGGACGGTCAAATCAAGAAGGGCGTTTTGGAGCTAAATACCAACATAATGGAAAAAGATGACATACATGGACAAGAGGTATAAATAAAACACTTGAGAAAAAAAACCTTAAAACAAGGAAAGGAAGATCCAAGCCCTAGCAACAACAACAAGGAATCTTAACGAGAATCATTCTTTCAAAGGGAAACATGAATTCAAACAAAGATAAGCAAACAATTCATCTGAAAGGAGACCACCTCCTATTCAAATCAAAGAATGGACATAATGTTAATGGGGGAGATTATAATGGAAATGATCAACAAAGAGGAGAGCTATCTACCAATGTTCGATGAAGAAAGAAATGATCCTCCTAAAAATCAATAAATAAAGATAAACCATTCAAAGTTTGGAGAGGTGCGAGTATCAATTGCGAATAAAGAGATGGACTGATGCAAAATGCAATGGATGCCACCTGAGAGGACCCTATGCAACATATATTTTCTTTTTTCCTTAGACTAATCATTAACTACAAACTCTTTTTATGGTTACATTAAATAAGTGCATCGGGACAATGCACAATTTAAGGGGGGAAGGATGTCATAACCCTCCTTTACCATTTTCAATTGCTACTACTATTGTTATTTCTATTATATCATTTTGAGGTTATGTTAGAAATGAATTTATTGAATATGATTATAATAATGATCACACACATAGAAAAATAATTTAAATAGAAATTATTAAATTCCTCAATTTCAAATAAGCACATGTCATAGGAGAAATTGGAAGCTTCTAAAGGGAATCTTCATCCTCCATTTTCTTGCATGTAACTCCTCCATTTAGTGATCAATCAATTTTGCATGAGGATAATTTAGGAAAAGGAATCTCATTTTCAATTAATTCTCTTGATAGTGGAATTGAGTGATCTTTTCTATATAATGTATGCAATTTTTCAAAAGGAGGGGGTTGATCATTTCTTGGAAGAAATTCCTTGTGTTTCATGTTGATAGAAATAGGATTTCTTTTGTAGTCATGTTTTATTGGTAGAATTGTAAAAGTTTGTTTGAAGAAAATTCACCAAGTTGCAAGGAAGGATATATGAAGGACAATGAGAAGATTGGAGGGGATTCAGCATCAAGCTTCGACAACCAGGTTCTCTTCTCTTGCTTTTCGTTAATTACATATGGAAGAAAATTGTATTATCTATATTAAAAAAAATAGTTTCTATCATTTTTTTTAGATCTTCAAGTATATAATTTTTTTAGATTATTTAAAAACAAAGTAAATTCCTTCTTCTTAATTAGGATAATTATTGATAAAAGTACCTTTCACATAATGCATGTAAAAGATATATATATATATTTTTTTTTTTCCTTAGAAAAAAAAGGGAAAAGAAAGAAAGAAATCAGATTTTTTTTATGTTTTTGCTTTCTAAATTCTTTTTTTATGAGTGAAAAAAGAAAAGAAGAAGAAAAAAAATCATATTTAATTTATTTTTCTTTTGAGAATAAATTCATCTCTCTGTGATTTATTGAATAATGTCTCCATATGAATTATTGAAAAATTTCCTGAATATGAATCTGGTTCCTTCTTTTGAGAAATTACGAATGTAAATTTTATTCTTTGTGATTTTATGATGATCACCTATGTATCTTGTTCTTTAATATTTTTATTTCTTTAGCTAAATCTTAGAATCAAACCTCTTTGAATATAAGTTGATCTTCTGTACATGAAGTTTATTTAATAAAATTCATGCCCCTCTCTCTGAATGTAGATTCGATCATTTTGTATATTTGTCTTACTTCCCTGTGAATGTATATTGCCCTTATGAGAGAAAATTAATCAGGAAAATTACAATTATGTCGAATGTGTGACAACTAATTCCCTTCAAACCCCCTTTATGTAAAATCTTATTCATGAAATACATATAATTTCATCTCAATAAATATAAATATAACTCTGTGATTCTCTCTGTAATCTCTACCCTCTATTTTTCAAGCATTATGTGCAAATTTTTTTTTTGTGAAATTCTATTCCTCTTAAATTTATTTTTCTTTTCCCTGTGAATCTCTCTTTTCCTTGTGAATCTCTCTTGTGAAATCCCCTCTTGAGAAATTATAAAAAATATATATTTTAATCTCTGGAGAAAACAATTGGTTTTCTCTGTACCTGTTCATCTCTCTGTAGGAAACAAAACTCTAAATCCTTGTTCAATTTATATTTCTATGTCTTGTAATATAAGTACAGCACAAATCATTTATAATTTTTATTTTTATTTTGTGGTTGTAAATTATTTATATATATTATTAATCATTATAAAAAAAGGGCATGTTAATGCCATGCTGTTACATGCGAAAAAAAAAAAAAAAGCTTGTTGTTTTCGTTATTGAAGTTCTTTATTTAGGAAGATGAAAGATTCTTTATTGAAAAAATTCTTTATTTGTTTTAAAAAAAAAAGCCTTTTTCATGGGAAGTGGGTGGGGAAGCCTGCGGGCCCATGCCCCACTCCCTTTCTTCCTTTTTAGCCACCCTGTCATTAAAGTAAAGAACTTGTTTTTTTTAAGATTTGTTTGACATGCATGAATTCAATTGGCATTTACTTATATTTTGAAATATTTTAATCATTATGAAATTCGATTTCTATAAAAAGATTTAAAATAATCAATATAATAAATGATTTAGTGGTACCATAAGTTAATTCAAAGTAAAATAATAATAATAAACTTAATTAGTAAATACATGAAATATAATCTAGATTAGATGATTTATTTATAATTTAAATAGAGTTTGTTTATAAATTTCATTGATTAAGTTATAATTTGGCTTTAGTAACCTTAAGAAAATTATAATATGAAATTTATTTGACTGTTTATATAATTGATATTGTTAACAAATTAACATACTTGTTTATACTTTCAATTAAAATTTTATAATTTGGAGTTATCGATAAACAATATTTTCAATTTATTTTTGAACTACCTATTAATTAATAATTTAAAAAATTTGCTTGCTAACCAAATTATGGTCGGTAAACTTTTACTTGGTTACAACCCACTCGCAATTTGGAATCATTCGGTTAGATTAGTTTTATTGGGTTGTTAGCTGACATTTCAAATTCAATATGAATTATTAGTATATATATATCGCTATGATCATCAATCTAAATTTGATATATTCATACTTAGATGCATAGTCTTCGACCAATTGACTACTTCAAGCATCATGCAAGTTACATAATTGATGTATCATACAAATTACAAGAAGTTAGATATAAAGGGAATTCTCAAATTTGGATAGTAGTTTCTTAGTAGTAGTAGATTGAATTTTTTAAATAACCAAGTCATTTAAATTAGTCAAATCTAATAGTAGTCAAATTTATCTCCTAACTCTAAGGAAACATAAGATTAGTAAAAGGAAGAGCTACGTTTAAGGAAGAGGCAAATTTCTTAGTTGAACTTCATAGTAAAAATCTATTTTGTTAGAATATTAATAATAATTGGGTAGTGGAGAAACTCTATATGCAAACCAAAAGTTTTATCAATCTAGAGTCATTTAACTATGATTTTTGACTTATCTCTTGATCCTCAAATCGAATACTCAACTTCTATTGTAAGTTCAATAGAACTTAGCTTTGAAGGTTAAATGAGTTATGATTGTTATTAGGGAATCCTTACCTTAATATGTGCTTGAGAAAGATCGCTTAGTAGATTATACAACTATTTTAATTGAGATAACCTATGAGCAAATCTTAAATCTCTTCTAAGAGTTTGTGATTAATAAGTTATTATTTGTAGAAAATGTCCAAGGGATAAATGGATTCAAGTGGATAGTTATCTCCTTATAATATTGCATTAATTCAAGAACCACTAGAAGAAGATTTCATTTATTAATTGGGATTATTTAGAAACCATAATCATATTGGTTAATTAAAAAGTAGATTGTTGGGATCATCTAAAGTCATATTCATATTGGTTAAATGAAAATGAATTGGTTGGAATTAGAAAGGAGTCTTATTCATAACGATTGATTGAAGGTATATTTATTTGAAATATTTAGGAGTCTTATTCACATTGGTTAATAAGCAATTGGTTGATTTGGGATTTATTCATATTGGATTCTCTTGTTTTCAACATTGGTAATAAAAATAGTGTGGATATCAAGGTTATTATTAAAAGCTTTCCATCAAACATATTAGTAATAATTTCATTTCCAAAGTATTATTATTTGATGATTTCAATTTTCTTCAAACAATTATTAGGACTCATATTTTAAGCAAGGATTATCATTTGTAGAAAATGCTAAAAGAATTAATTTTTATGTTACTCTAATTGGAATAATTAGCTAATTTAACGATGATGCAGTTATTATTAAGCTTATCATTAAATAGTTCTTTTTCTTCCTTCAACAAATAAGTGATAAATTCATTTCCAAAGTTTCGTTGTTTAATCATTTTCCTTAAGCAATCTAATACCTTTAAAATATTAAGAGTTGTACTCAAGAGTAATGGATGTTCCAAAACAATTTTATATTACAAGTGAATTCAGGTTATTTTCATAAGTTATCTTGTACAAAGTATTAAGCAATTTGTACTTCATACATATTTAATCTAGCCTTAAAGTTTTAATGATGGTTTCTTTTCAAGAAAATGCTATTCGAAATAGCTGATTTGTTTATGCTCCTTTCAATTTCTAGGTTCAAGCATGAAATAGTTCATTTCCATTATTATTACTTCTCTTGATATTCACGAATTCAAAATTAATTTTGAGTTAGACAAGTAAACAAGAGGAGTTGGAAACAATAAACCTTAGCGGCGTTGGTATCTACAGTGCCTCTGGGTTACGTTTACAGGTAATGCCGTCGTGTTGAACTACTGTACCTAACGCCTAATAAAGTTGCATCAACGATGTCTATGGAATCATCCCTATAAATCATCGGGGAGAAATAAGGGACACTTGGAAGTTAAAATCCAAGGGGTGGGTGATCCCCCTTGGATCAATAAACTAATAAGATAATCTTTAAATGAATTTACATCCGCTAGATAAACTTTAGTAAACCCCATTAGGGTTGTTTGAGTGAGATGCTCTTAAAACTTGGCTAAATCTTGAAGGTTGTTTGACAATTTGATAATTGGATCATGGGTGACATTTATGATAGGTATTAGGACCTAGTTGTTTTAGGCCACAAGCAATAGGCCACCTTGAGTATTTTCTTAAAGCTACCATCGTGGGTAGCAACCACAGAGAAACTGTCTGGGACATTGACCCTAGAAAGGGTTGCGTACCCACCAAACAGTTTACATTAAACCATAGTTAGAAACCAGAACTACACACTTTACGCCTTGATCCCGTGCCAAAATGGGTATGTAGGCAATCTAGGGATGAAGTTGTCCCTTGTACTCAGGCGTTCGGGGATGGGGATTAGGATTTTCTGAGTAGTTTTTTTCTCGAAGCTCCTTGGTCTTTTAATCAAATGGTGCAAATATTAATTGAAAGGTTAAAATTAATTCAATGCATACTCAGAAGGAATCTCCTATGGATTTGCTTGACTTCTTGATGCTTTAGGCCAATTTCTGAGGTGAAACTCAAGGTTGTTTATGACGACCTCGGTGCACTCCTAGTAGGGGAGTGTAGTCTTTAGAGAGTGGCTCAGGACCTGGATGGTCCTGATGAGTTTAAAGTCTCTGGCCAGAGCATATCCTATTCTTATGAATATATGCCTACCCCATTTTGGTAGATGCCTATCCTAGATTGGATAGATGAAACCTCTTGTCCCGTATGGATAGATGCCTAACTCATATGGTTAGATGCCTAGTCCCGTATGGATAGATGCCTAACCCGTATGGTTAGATTCCCATCTCGGTTGGATGGATGCCTATCTCGTTTGGATAGAAGTAGCTGAGTATGTGATTGAATAAAATAAATAAATAAGAATAACTAAGAATAAGAAATCAATATTTTTATATATTAAAAAAAAAAATCAGTTGAGTTTTTGGATTAAGTTAATCGGGTTATTACATGTGGTATCAGAGCGAAGGTTCAAATCTAGGCCTTGAGCTCACTTCAACTCGTGGAGTATATTGGAAGTAGTTGGCAGTAGTAGAGACAAATTGTTGTCTTAAACCAAGAATGAAATAAGAATTTGAATTTCAAGAAGACCTAGTTGATAAATACACAGGAAGAGGAAGCATACCACCATTTCGAGGAATCAAGGGAAGCTACTAATGATTGTAATTAACAAGGACAAAGGAAGTGATGAAACATGAGTCGAAGCTATAATCAAGGGGATAAGAATCAATGCAGGTGAAATGATATTAGAAGCATGATTAAATGTGAACTGTAACAATAATCAAGATAATGAAAAGGATATTTTAAATCTTCAAAGGTTTGAAGGGAATTACCCAACATAAGATTTGAAGGAAGCGAATTGGCCCTAAGATACTTTAACGAGACAACTAAGGCATTATGAGGAACAAAATGGGTGTGACAAGGATATAATCACATGAGATTCATTATAAATCGATGTGAAGGTGACATGAATCCATAGCCTTTGGCAAGGGGTTTTGTTAAATTGTTAAGTACATACCTATGATGAGGATGGTCAAATAAAGAAGGGCTTTTGGAGCTAAATACCAACATAAAGGCAAAAAATGACATACATGGACAAGAGGTATAAATAAAACACTTCAGAAAAAAAAAACCTTAAAAAAAGGAAAGGAAGATCCAAGCCCTAGCAACAACAAGAAGGAATCCTAACGAGAATCATTCTTTCAAAGGGAAACATGAGTTCAAACAATGATCAAGGAATAATTCATCTGAAAGGAGACCACCTCCTATTCAAATCAAAGAATGGATACGATGTTAATGGGGGAGATTATAATGAAAATGATCAACAAAGAGGATAGCTATCTACCAAGGTTCGATGAAGAAAGAAATGATCCTCCTAGAAATCGATAAATAAAGATAAAACCATTCAAAGTTTGGAGAGGTGCGAGTATCAATTGCGAATAAAGAGATGGACTGATGAAAAATGCAATGGATGCCACCTGAGAGGACACTATACAACATATATTTTCTTTTTTACTTAGACTAATCATTAACTACAATCTCTTTTTATGGTTACATTAAATAAGTGCATTGAGACGATGCACAATTTAAGGGGGGGAGGATGTCATAACCCTCCTTTACCATTTTCAATTGCTACTACTATTGTTATTTCTATTATATCATTTTTAGGTTATGTTAGAAATGAATTTATTGAATATGATTATACTAATGAACATACACATAGAAAAATAATTTAAATAGAAATTATTAAATTCCTCAATTTCAAATAAGCACATGTCGTAGGAGAAATTGGAAGCTTCTAGAGGGAATCTTCATCTTCCATTTTTTTGCATGTAACTCCTCCATTTAGTGATCAATCAATTTTGCATGAGGATAATTTAGGAAAAAGAATCTCATTTTCAATAAATTCTCTTGATAGTGGAATTGAGTGATCTTTTTTATATAATGTATGCAAGTTTTCAAAAGGAGGGGGTTGATTCATTTCTTGGAAGAAATTTCTCATGTTTCATGTTGATAGAAATATGATTTCTTTTGTAATCATGTTTTATTGGTAGAATTGTTAAAGTTTGTTTGAAGAAAATTCACCAAGTTGCAAGGATCTAGGAAGGACAACGAGAAGATTGGAGGGGATTCAACATCAAGCTTTGACAACCAGGTTCTCTTCTCTCGCATTCCGTTAATTACATATGGAAGAAAATTGTATTATTTAAAAAAAAAAATAGTTTCTATCATTTCTTTTAGATCTTCAAGTATATAAATTTTTTTAGATTGTTTTAAAACAAAATAAATTCCTTCTTCTTAATTAGGATAATTATTGATAAAAGTACCTTTCACATAATGCATGTAAATGATATTTTTATTTTTTATTTATTTGTTTTTCTTAGAAAAAAAAAAGGGAAAAGAAAGAAAGAAATCAGATTTTTTTTATGTTTTTGCTTTCTAAATTCTTTTTTTATGAGTGCAAAAAGAAAAGAAGAAGAAAAAGAAATCATATTTAATTTATCTTTCTTTTGAGAATAAATTCATCTCTCTCTGATTTATTGAATAATGTCTGCATATGAATTATTGAAAAATTTCCTGAATATGAATCTGGTTCCTTCTTCTGAGAAATTAGGAATGTAAATTTTATTCTCTGTGAGTTTATGATGATCACTTATGTATCTTGTTCTTTAATATTTTTATTTCTTTAGCTAAATCTTAGAATCAAACCTCTTTGAATATAAGTTGATCTTCTGTACATGAAGTTTATTTAATGTTTTCTTGTGAGCAACAAATAAATAAATAAATAAAATTCATGTCCCTCTCTCTGAATGTAGATTTGATCATTGTGTATATTTGTCTTACTTCCCTGTGAATGTATATTGCCCTTATGAGAGAAAATTTATCAGGAAAATTACAATTATGTCGAATGTGTGACAACTAATTCCCTGCAAACCCCCTTTATGTAAAATCTTATTCATGAAATACATATAATTTCATCTCAATAAATATAAATGTAGTGTCCACCCTTGACTTGACTTGTTTGACTAGAGTTGACCTTTAATTCATGGGTGATAGACACTATTGGGCATAGGCTATTTCAGATGATTTATAGGATGTTGATACTATCATTAATGATCGTGTGATTTATTAGACACTATATGCTTATTATGTGATTGCCTATCGAAATATTATATTGATCATGTGATTTGATGAGCATAATTGTTGATGGATTTTACATGCCTTACTATAATTGTGAATTATACTAATCATGCACTTGATGATATTTCTATGTACTAACAATATTTAATGATTATCTATGATGAGTTGATCTTATGGTGTGTTTGATTGTTGTATGACTGTCTTCAGGGTAGAGACAATTCTACATCACTCATTGCAAGCAGGATGTGTCGTTGCAATTCTCTAACCCTTGTCTGTTATAATATATATATGCATATATCGTATCGTTGCTTTGTGGATGCAGGATTTGCAGGTACCAGACATCGACTCCACCTGGCTCCACAAGTCTGAGCGTGTCTTTAAATCCCAATGGTATGTGGTTCAGAGTTGGCACAATTTCCCCTCACATACTCTAGGTCTAAGTTGTTCACTGTGAGTCATCAGTGTCTTGGCGCAAGTCATCATGATAGTTAGTAAGCTGGGTTTCTTCTATGTTGTGAGTATGTTAGTATTGGCTGATTATTCCTTTTATGTTGAGATTGACTATTTGATTATTGATGCGAGATTAAATAATTAATGATGTTTATTTTAATTATTTTGATTAATAGCGATTTGATTATTTGGTTATCTAATGTTAAATTTAATTTATTGGATTCTTTCCTTTTTGGTTATTTGATTATTTGATATTTAAATGTTTATTTATTTTAATGATGATTTAATATTTATTTAATTTTTATTGTTTAGCTTATGATGTGCTTTATATTTATTTGTGATTTGACCTTTATTGGTATTTATTTATTTAATCACCTATGGTTTAATTTTTATTTGGTTTTTAATGTTTATCTAGTTCATTAATTCATTTATGGGCCTTTGGTTTATTTAATTTAATTTCCCCATTTAATTTATTTTATTGTAGCTCATGTTTTATTTATTAGTTTGACTTGTATATTAAGTGGGTTGTATAAATAATAAAATGATAAAACATTCCCACCAAATTGTAAAAAACATGATTTATATTTACCTTACCTGCCCTCTTTTCTTATTGGTTGAATTTAAAAAGGGAGGTAAAATTATATTATATGGTGGGGTTGGTAAAATATATTATAGATTGGAATATTTTGATTGGTTGAGATTGAGGCTAGGGGTTTTGGTTAATGTTTGTATTTTTTTTTTTTTTTCTGTGAATTTTTCGTGGGTTGATTCTTCTTGGAAAATTTTCTCCAGCAAGTTTTCTTCTTGGTTTTGGTTTTCTTCTCTCTTGGATTTTGGCTGGAGCTTGGATTTGATTTGGTTTGGCTTGTGGGATCTCTTCTTCAACTTCTTCCATAACACGGGTTGCAGGTTGGAGATGTATTCTACTTTTTTATATTTTATTTTACAGTTTTCCTGTATCTCCATGTCTGTAGATTGAATGTGTGAGCTTGGGGAAATGAATCTAAAATTTGTATAGTGAGGAAGGAAATATATGAAGGCATAAATTTGTTGTAAGGTTTTATTCTATAGTTTGTGGGAAATATTTATATATTTGGGTTTGTCTTTTTGAGTCTGTGTGGTGCATGGAGTTTTGATTTAATATTGACCTTCAAGTGTGTATTATTTATTTAATGTTGAAGTGAATTTTATTTATTGGGTAATATTATTTTACCCATTAAGTAATTTAAAAGGGGTAATTTGTATTCTTTTATTTAAAATTTATTTTCACCCCAGGTCAATGGTTTAATTTATTTTACCTACCCTTGGAATTGATTGGTTGGAAGTTTATGGTAGGTAGAAAATATACTTTATTTTCTTGAACTTTGGGAAGGTAGGTATGGAATATAATATTTTTGAAATATTTTGATTGGAGCATGGTTTTGCTTGGTTTTGTTTTGTTTTTTTCATTTTTGATAAATAGGCCTTCATTTGCTAGTTGCTTGATTTTGTGGTACTTTCTGAATTAATTATTGTACCAGAGGCATTGTTGAGGGTGTTGATGATTTATAGTTTTATATATGATTTTATTTGATGTATTTTGTTGGTTTCAAGCATATTTACCTTCCTATGTTATTGGGGAAAGAATTGTGCTTTCATCCATATTGATGTGCCATGGTTGGTGAGTTGGAAGTGTTGTTGTTTTGGGGCAGCAAGTGAGTTGGCCTTGCTGTGGTTTTACTTTCATTAATGAGAGAAAATTTAATGGCTTGATATGCCTTTGTTGATTGCTAGCCAAAAGGCTCATTTTGTTATATTGATGTTGTTGTAGCCTTGCATATGTTGTGAGAATATGTGTGGAAGTTATTGGCTGCATTGAGTATTATTTTAATGTATTTATGTTGGTAGAGCCTCTTGTGATGTGTTGTTGGGCCATGTTAGGAGGAGTGGGCTTCCTTGTGATGACTAGGGTCATGAGAGATAGACTGGCATGAGGTTCCTTGTAAGGATGCATGAAGTCTAGACCACCAGGGCACATTGGAGTTTTCCATGATTTGTAAGCAAGTGATAACATTGATAATAAATTAATTGGGATGGGAAAATTATAACTCACTTAAACAAGATAATGAATAGTTTTGAGCCTCATGACTTATGTCCTAGGGAGGATGTTTTAGGATAAGCATGAGAAGGCCGTGAAGATGGTAAGCTAATCTCCCTTGGTCTCTCATAGGTTTAGATGGCTCCACATGTCCATCAGGCTAGTGCTTTGTGTTATTATGTTATGAGGATGGCATGTGATGACACTCCACTCCTACATGTGTTCCCCCTTTATGATTTATGATTATGCTTATTGGATGCATTTATGTCTTGATGAGTTTTACGCCTCTGGGAGTTTATTCTTGTGGCTCTGTGTGAGTTCTTGATTGAGAGTCCTTGTTTGTTAGTCTCTTTGGTTTTGAGTGTCAGCCTAGATGTAGAGTGTGTGTTGGGACCTTGTGTCATCTCCTAGCATGGAGGGTGGTTCCTTTGGTTCCACATGGTTGGGTGGTTGGTGCTTTTAAACCATTGGGATGTTCCTGTCTTTGGATTCTTCTTGCATGGATGAGGATGCTTCTTCAGATTGTTCATAGATAATAATTGTAGTAAGAATGTAAATGATGATGTGATTTATGTAATGAAATTCTTATGTAACGGTTGTAAAAGAAGCCATGCTTATGAGAAATGATTATGGTGTTCTAGTTATAGT